>NC_054493.1:8151276-8363776 GCF_017639515.1 Carcharodon carcharias | reverse complement strand
ACCTACACACTTGGAAACAGAGACACACAGAGACACAGTCACAAACACAGACACAGGGACACAGAGGCACAAAAGCACGCACATACACCCACTCACATGCACACACACACACACACACACACAAAGACTCAGAGGCACATACACACAGACTCAAAGAGAGACAGACACACACACACACACACACACACACACACACACACACACACAGACACACACAAGTACAAACACAACGCAGATGACATGAGCCAGCAATGTTCAAATGAAATCATTATTAATTGTTTCAAAAATTCAGTGAAGGAAAAGATTCTGAGATATGCTTTTGAGGTTTCTTCCACTTTTACAAGTTGCAAGATGCTTTCTTGCACTTTTGCAAGTTGCAAGATGTTTCCTTGTGGAGTCAATGGATTCCGCTTGTCAGTCACGAGCCAGTAACCTCAGCCTATGTGGCTCAGTGGAAATAAACCCCCCACATCAGAGGCAATTGTGGAGACAGGGGAGCTTGAAAACTTACTGCACTGCACAGATGGCACGACCATCTGTGATCCCACTCCCTGTCTGCCTGACACAGTGTCACCAGGAGAGGGCACTGAGAGACCAGTAAACTGACACAGTGTCACCAGGAGAGGGCACTGAGAGACCAGTAAACTGACACAGTGTCACCAGGAGAGGGCACTGAGAGACCAGTAAACTGACACAATGTCACCAGGAGGATGAACTGAGAGACTAGTGAACTGACACAGTGTCACCAGGAGGAGGCACTGAGAGACCAGTAAACTGACACAGTGTCACCGGGAGGAGGCACTGAGAGACCAGTAAACTGACACAGTGTCACCAGGAGGGTGCACTGAGAGACCAGTAAACTGACACAGTGTCACCAGGAGGGGGCACTGAGAGACCAGGAAACTGACACAGTGTTACCAGGAGGAGGAGGCACTGAGAGACCAGTAAACTGACACAGTGTCACCAGGAGGGGGCACTGAGAGACCAGTAAACTGTCACAGTGTCACCAGGAGGAGGAGGCACTGAGAGACCAGTAAACTGTCACAGTGTCACCAGGAGGAGGAAGCACTGAGAGACCAGTAAACTGACACAGTGTCACCAGGAGGGGGCACTGAGAGACCAGGAAACTGACACAGTGTCACCAGGAGGAGGAGGCACTGAGAGACCAGTAAACTGACACAGTGTCACCAGGAGGGGGCACTGAGAGACCAGTAAACTGTCACAGTGTCACCAGGAGGAGGAGGCACTGAGAGACCAGTAAACTGTCACATTGTCACCAGGAGGAGGAGGCACTGAGAGTCCAGTAAACTGACACAATGTCACCAGGAGGATGAACTGAGAGACTAGTGAACTGACACAGTGTCACCAGGAGGAGGCACTGAGAGACCAGTAAACTGACACAGTGTCACCGGGAGGAGGAGGCACTGAGAGACCAGTAAACTGACACAGTGTCACTAGGACGAGGAGGCACTGAGAGACCAGTAAACTGACACAGTGTCACCAGGAGGATGAACTGAGAGACCAGTAAACTGACACAGTGTCACCAGGAGGAGGAGACACTGAGAGGCCACACACAAAGACATATGGACATACACACACACAGACTCACAGACAGACACAATCACACAGATACACCGACACACTTGGAAACAGAGACACACAGAGACACAGTCACACACACAGACACAGGGACACAGAGGCACAAAAGCACGCACATACACCCACTCACACACACACACACACACACACACACACACAGACAAAGACTCAGAGGCACATACACACAGACTCAAAGAGAGACGGACACACGGACACACACACACACACACACAGACACACGCAAGTAGACACACAACGCAGATGACATGAGCCAGCAACGTTCAAATGAAATCATTATTAATTGTTTCAAAAATTCAGTGAAGGGAAAGATTCTGAGATATGCTTTTGAGGTTTCTTCCACTTTTACAAGTTGCAAGATGTTTCCTTGTGGAGTCAATGGATTCCGCTTGTCAGTCACGAGCCAGTAACCTCAGCCTATGTGGCTCAGTGGAAATAAACCCCCCACATCAGAGGCAATTGTGGAGACAGGGGAGCTTGAAAACTTACTGCACTGCGCAGATGGCACGACCATCTGTGATCCCACTCCCTGTCTGCCTGACACAGTGTCACCAGGAGAGGGCACTGAGAGACCAGTAAACTGACACAGTGTCACCAGGAGGAGGAGGCACTGAGAGACCAGTAAACTGACACAGTGTCACTTGGAGGAGACACTGAGAGTCCAGTAAACTGACACAGTGTCACCAGGAGAGGGCACTGAGAGACCAGTAAACTGACACAGTGTCTCCAGGAGGAGGCACTGAGAGACCAGTAAACTGACAGTGTCTCCAGGAGGAGGAGGCACTGAGAGACCAATAAACTGACACAGTGTCACTTGGAGGAGACACTGAGAGACCAGTAAACTGACACAGTGTCACCAGGTGGAGGCACTGAGAGACCAGTAAACTGACACAGTGTTACCTGGAGAATGAGGCACTGAGAGACCAGTAAACTGACACAGTGTCACCAGGAGGGCGCACTGAGAGACCAGTAAACTGACACAATGTCACAAGGAGGAGACCCTGAGAGACCAGTAAACTGACACAGTGTCTCCAGGAGGAGGCGGCATTGAGAGACCAGTAAACTGACACAGTGTCTCCAGGAGGAGGCGGCATTGAGAGACCAGTAAACTGACACAGTGTCTCCAGGAGGAGGCGGCATTGAGAGACCAGTAAACTGACATGGTGTCACCAGGAGGTGGCACTGAGAGACCAGTAAACTGACACATTGCCACCAGGAGGAGGAGGCACTGAGAGGCCACACACAAAGACACATGGACACACACACACACAGACTCACAGACAGACACAGTCACACACATACACCGACACAAACAGAAACAGAGACACACAGAAACACAGTCACAAACACATACACAGGGACACAGAGGCACAAAAACACACATATACACACACTCACATGCACACACACACACACACACAAAGACTCAGAGGCACATACACACAGACTCAAAGAGAGACAGACACACACACACACACACACACACATACACAAGTAGACACACAACGCAGATGACATGAGCCAGCAATGTTCAAATGAAATCATTATTAATTGTTTCAAAAATTCAGTCAAGGGAAAGTTTCTGAGACATGCTTTTGAGGTTTTTTCCACTTTCGCAAGTTGCAAGATGTTTTCTTGCACTTTTGCAAGTTGCAAGATGTTTCCTTGTGGAGTCAATGGATTCCGCTTGTCAGTCATGAGCCAGTGACTTCAGCCTATGTGGCTCAGTGGAAATAAACCCCCCACATCAGAGGCAATTGTGGAGACAGGGGAGCTTGAAAACTTACTGCACTGCACAGATGGCACGACCATCTGTGATCCCACTCCCTGTCTGCCTGACACAGTGTCACCAGGAGGGGGCACTTAGAGACTAGTAAACTGACACAGTGTCACCAGGAGAGGGCACTGAGAGACCAGTAAACTGACACAATGTCACCAGGAGGAGGAGGCACTGAGAGTCCAGTAATAAACTGATACAGTATCACCAGCAGGAGGAGGCACTGAGAGACTAGTGAACTGACAGGATTTCCCTAATTATTTTGCATCAACATGTGTTTCAATCTTGCCAAAGTTCTTTGCGAGCCTGAGGAGCATCAGTTCAATTTATTTCTTCATTTTATCCGGTGTGGAAAGATATCTAAACCTCAGTCTGGCCACCACAAACATGTCAGGTGTCCAGACTGGCTAGAATTTCCAATCAGTTTTATCCTTGGATTAAGGGAACCCATCAATGTGGAGGGATTGGAGGGTCTCCTGGTCTTTTCCTGAGTGCAGTATATGGAATGGGGAGATTTAATTGAGGGGTTTGTAATATTCTTCAGGGTCAAAGCGAAGTCAGCTTTTCCAGTGATGTGTGTGTGTGGGGTCGGGGGGCGGGGGGGGGGGCGGTGGGACTGGTTTGTGAGGCTACTGACCATAACACTGTCAAAGGCTCTGACTGTACCACAGAATGATTCCTCAGCCCAGATCTTTCAGTGAGAGACTGCAAAAAGCAGCGAAAAGCCGAGACTCATTTCAGCAGGAGTTTTGCCTGCTGCAGATGGGAGATCGTTTTTCTCTGGGTGAATGAATTAAAAAAAAAGGGTCATTCGTCTCTTCCTCAAACCTGTTTCTCTGCCTTGTGATTGAAGTGGTACAATGCCACCCTCTGCTGGTGGAAGGACTCTGCTGCAAGCAAGGGGGCGTGAGGGGGTGAAATCATCAAGGGGTCATTAAGAGGGAGAGCAGCACTGCACAGCGTCCATGACAAATGGTCCAGTTCCCATTGGAAAGCCCACCCCCCACCCCCCACCATGTGATTGAATCTGTTTCTCCCCCCCACCCCAACTCTCGGGCAATGCATTCCAGACCCTCACCACTCGGCGTGTCGAATGGTTTCTCCTCTCGTTGCCCTTTTGCTTCCTTCTGTGCCCACCACCTGAAGCCTGTGCCCCCCCTGTCCCTTGACCCCTCCCCCACACACACACACACACACACACACACCACCACCCCATCGAAGATCAGACTCCCTGTTCCAAAGTCCCAATTTCCTCTTCGGGGAGGCTTTACCCGAATTCATTCCTGGGATGTGGGTGTCACTGGCTAGGCCAGCGATTATTACCCATCCCCAAATGCCCCTTGTTCTGGGGGCATTTCAAGAATCAACCACATTTGCTGTGGGTCTGGAGTCACATGTAGGCCAGACCAGATAAGGATGGCAGATTTCCTTCCCTAAAGGGGATTAGTGCACTTGATCATAGATCATAGGCCATAAGACATAGGAGCAGCAATTAGGCCATTCAGCCCATCGAGTCTGCTCCTCCATTCAATCATGGCTGATATGTTCCTCAACCCCATTCTCCCACCTTCTCCCCGTAACCTTTGAGGGTGTTTACGACAATCGACAACCGTTTACCACTCTCTGGGTGAAGAAATCTCTCCTCATCTCAGTCCTGAATGGTCAACCCCTGTATCCTCAGACTGTGACCCCTGGTTCTGGACTCCCCCACCATCGGGAACATCCTTCCTGCATCTACCCTGTCTAGTCCTGTTAGAGTTTTGTAGGTTTCTATGAGACCCCCCCGCACCCCCCCACCTCATTCTTCTGAACTCCAGTGAATATAATCGCAATCGATTCAATCTCTCCTCTCACATCTTCAGGGCAAGATCTGCAGGAGATGCAGTTGCTGATGGTGCTGGAGTCCTCTCGGGTTTAGCTTTGCAAGTTTTGCAAAATGTTTTTCTTCCTGTGTGCGTGGGTGGGGGGTTGGGTGTGCGGTTTAACTGAATTCCACTGGTAGTTGCCAGCTGATCTCAGTCTCGGTCTCTCAGTGGAAGAAAAGAGCACAGAAGCCACATCAGATAGTGTCTCGGGGGACAGATACCTCTCCGAAACTTTCCACTCCCTGACCCTGTGCACGATAGCGGCAGTGACACCTGTGCCTCCCGCCTCCTGTGTGCCTGACCCACTTTCTGTACCGTGTGGGGGCTGAGCTGCACCATTGTTTCAGTTTCCACTGTTACTCTCCCCACAAGCCCCTTGCTCACTTCCTGCAAACAGGCTGCTTAAAATAGGTCAGAGACACAGCTCCCCGCAGGTTGTCAATGCGAATGCAGCCTCCTCTCTGCAAACGGTTTAAAGAGCTCAACAACACATCGTCTGGGGCAACAGAGAACTCCAGGGCAGCTTTTCATAAGGGTCTGTTATAAAATGGAGGAGCGTGACGTTGAGCATAAAAGTTCCCTCTGTCTCTTGCTAAATATTTATAACACTCCATGTATATATAAAACTCCTGTCTCTCTATCATTCTGTCCCTCTAGCTCTATCTCTCTAAGTCACTCTCTATAACTCCCTCTCTCATTGTAACTCTCTCCCTCTAACTGTCTCTATCTCTCTCTCTAACTCTATCTCCCTAATTCTCTATAACTCCCTCTCTAACTCTCCATAACTCTCTCCCTCTAATTGTCTCTCTATCATCTGTCTCTCTAGCTCTATCTACGTCTTTCTCTATAACTCCCTCTCCCACTGTAACATTCTCTCTATAACTCTTTCCCTCTAACTCTCTCTATAACTCCCACTCTCATTGTAACTCTCTCCCTCTCATTGTCTCTCTGTCACTCTGTCGCTCTATCCCTCTCCCTCTAACTGTCTCTCTATCACTCTATCTCTCTAACTTTCTCTCTTTCACTCCCTCTCTCATTGTAACTCTCTCCCTCTAAATGTCTCTCTTTCACTCTGTCTCTCTAACCCTCTCTCTATAACTCCCTCTCTCATTGTAACTCTCTCCCTCTAACTGTCTCTCTATCACTCTGTCTCTTTAACTCTATCTCTCTAACCCTCTCTCTTTCACTCTGTCTCTCTAACTATCTCTCTAACTCTCTCTCTCTATAACTCCCTCTCTCATTGTAACTCTTTCCCTCTAACAATCTCTATATCACTCTATCTCTCTAACTCTATCTCTCTAACCCTCTTGCTCTATAACTCCCTCTCTCATTGTAACTCTTTCCCTCTAACAATCTCTATATCACTCTATCTCTCTAACTCTATCTCTCTAACCCTCTTGCTCTATAACTCCCTCTCTCATTGTAAATCTCTCCCTCTAACTGTCTCTCTATCACTCTGTCTCTTTAACTCTATCTCTCTAACCCTCTCTCTTTCACTCTGTCTCTCTAACTATCTCTCTAACTCTCTCGCTCTATAACTCCCTCTCTCATTGTAAATCTCTCCCTCTAACTGTCTCTATCACTCTCTCTCTCTAACTCTATCTCTCTAACTCTCTATAACTCCCTCTCTCATTGTAACTCTCTCCCTCTAACTGTCTCTCTATCACTCTGTCTCTCTAACTCTATCTCTCTAACTCTCTATAACTCCCTCTCTAACCCTCTGTAACTCTCTCCCTCTAACTGTCTCTCTATCACTCTATCTCTCTAACTCTCTCTCTCTATAACTCCCTCTCCCACAGTAACTCTCTCCCTCTAACTGTCTCTCTATCACTCTATCTCTCTAACTCTCTCTCTCTCTATAACTCCCTCTCCCACAGTAACTCTCTCCCTCTAACTGTCTCTCTATCACTCTATCTCTCTAACTCTCTCTCTCTCTATAACTCCCTCTCCCACAGTAACTCTTTCCCTCTAACTGTATCTCTATCACTCTGCCTCTCTAGCTCTAACTCTCAAATTTTCTCTCAATAACTTCCTCTCTCGCTGTAACACTCTCTCTCAGAAAACATGAGTACATACAGATCAGGAGTAGGCCACTCAGCCCCTCGAGCCTGCTGCACCTGTCAATAAGATCGTGGCTGATCTGATTGTGGCCTCAGCTCCACTTTCCTGTCTCTGCTTCCCCCCCCCAACCCCCACCACCATGTGACCCTTGACCCCCTCGTCGATCAGAAATCTGTCTAACTCAGGCTTGATTATATTCGATGACCCAGTCCCCACTGGTCTCCGGGGGAGGGAATTCTGCAGAGAGTAGAAATCCTTCCTCATCTCCGGCTTCAAGGGGAGACCCCTTAGATTGAAACCATGCCCCCCTCATTCTAGATTCCCCCCAACAAGGGGAAACTCTCTGTCCAGCTCCCCTCACCACCTTCCCAGCTCTCAGGAACTTGCCTCATGTCCCTCTCCATTTCCCATGTCGTTTTTGCTATTTAATCTCTCTGGCCTTCTCCGGTCTTGTTTGTTGCAGTCCACCTGCTGATTCTTTCCCCTTCCCCCTCCCTCCCCTCCACTTGCCCCCCCCCACCCTGATCACCTCCCCCGCATTAGAAACATAGAAACATAGAAACTAGGAGCAGGAGTAGGACATTCGGCCCTTCGAGCCTGCTCCGCTATTCATTATGATCTTGGCTGATCATCCAACTCAATAGCCTGCTCCCGCTTTCTTCCCATATCCTTTGACCCCCTTCCCCCCAAGAGCCATATCTAACTCCTTCTTGAAAACATACAATGCTTAGGCCTCAACTACGTTCTGTGGTAGCGAATTCCACGGGCTCACCACTCTCCGGGTGAAGAAATTTCTCCTCATCTCAGTCCTGAATGGTCTACCCCATATTCTCAGACTGTGACCCCTGGTTCTGGACTCCCCCACCATCGGGAACATCCTTCCTGCATCTACCCTGTCTAGTCCTGTTAGAATTTTATAGGTTTCCATGAGATCCCCCCCTCACTCTTCTGAACTCCAGCGAATATAATCCTAATCGACTCAATCTCTCCTCATATGTCAGTCCCTCCATCCCAGGAATCAGTCGGGTAAGCCTTTGCTGCACTCCCTCTATAGCAAGTACATCCTTCCTCAGTTAAGGATCTGCACACAATATTCCAGGTGTGGTCTCACCAAGGCCCTGTACAATTGCAGCAAGACATCCCTGTTCCTGTACTCGAATCCTCTCGCTATGAAGGCCAACATAACGTTTGCCTTCTTTACCTCCTGCTGCACCTACATGCTTACCTTCAGCAACTGGTGTATGAGGACATCCAGGTCTCATTGCACCTCCCCCCTCTCTCAATTTATAGCCATTCAGATAATAATCTGCCTTCCTGTTTTTGCTACCAAAGTGGATAACCTCACATTTATCCACATTATACTGCATCTACCATGCATTTGCCCACTCACTCAGCTTGTCCAAACACACAGAAGCATCTTGGCATTCTCCCCGCAGCTCACCCACCCACCCGGCTTTGTGTCATCCGCAAATTTGGAGATATTACATTGAGGGCGTCTGCTTAAATTGTGTCAGATCACTCGGGTTTCCCCTGTACTGATGGGGAATCATCGATGACTCTTTCTCTCGCCTTGAACTGCAAGGCTTGGTCAGGCAATTTCAGGGGGCAGTTAAGAGCCAACCACATTGCTGTGGGGTTAGGGTTGTGTGGGGGGTGGGTCTGGAGCCACATGTAGGCCAGACCGGGTTGGGAGGCAGATTCCACCACCCCCCCTACTACTTAAAGGGGCATTAGTGGAGCAGGTGGGGTTTTTAACAATGATCGTTGTTGGTTGTCATGGTGACCGTGACTGAGACAAATTTCTTTTATCCGACTGAAGTAAAATTCTAGCTGCCCTGGTAGGGGACTCAATCCCCTGTCCCCAGGGCATTAGTCGGGGCCTCTGGATTACTCGTCCACTGATAATTAGTTACAGATTCAAATACAGAGTGGCGAAGCAGGCTCGAGGGGCTGAATGGCCTCCTCCTGTTCCCCCATTTATCATTTCCTCCATCTTATCACTTATTGTGAGGGAAGCAGGGAGGTCATGCTTCAGTTATACAGGGCACTGGTGAGACCACATCTGGAGTATTGTGTGCAGTGTTGGTCACCATATTTAAGGAAAGATGAAGTTTTTTTTTAATTCATTCGTGGGATGTGGGCTTCGCTGTCTGGGCCAGCATTTATTGCCCATCCCTAAATGCCCCTTGAGAAGGTGGTGGTGAGCTGCCTTCTTGAACCGCTGCAGTCCATGTGGTGTAGGTACCCCCATAGTGCTGTTAGGGAGGGAGCTCCAGGACTTTGACCCAGCGACAGTGAAGGAATTGCCGATATATTTCCAAGTCAGGATGGTGAGTGACTTGGAGGGGAACTTCCAGGTGGTGGTGTTCCCCATGTGTCTGCTGCCCTTGTGCTTCTAGATGGTAGTGGTCGTGGGTTTGGATGGTGCTGGTCTAAGGAGCCTTGATGAATTCCTGCAGTGCATCTTGTAGATGGTACACATACTGCTGCTACTGTGCGTTGATGGTGGTGGGAGTGAATGTTTATGGATGTGGAGCCAATCAAGCGGGCCACTTTGTCCTGGATGGTGTCAAGCTTCTTGAGTGTTGAGAGAGCTGCATTCATCCAGGCAAGTGGGGAGTATTCCATCACACTCCTGACTTGTGCCTTGTAGATGGTGGACAGGCTTTGGGGGTGTCAGGAGGTGAGTTACTCACCACAGGATTCCCAGCCTCTGACATGCTCTTGTAGCCACAGTATTTATATGGCTAGTCCAGTTCAGTTTCTGGTCAATGGTAACGCCCAGGATGTTGATAGCGGGGGATTCAGTGATAGTAATGCCATTGAAAATCAAGAGGCAATGGACTCTATCTTGTTGGAGGTGGTCATTGCCTAGCACTTGTGTGGCGTGAATGTTACTTGCCACTCATCAGCCCAAGCCTGGATATTGTCCAGATCTTGCTGCATTTGGACATGGACTGCTTCAGTATCTGAGGAGTCGCAAATGGTGCTGAACATTGTGCAATCATCAGTGAACATCCCCACTTCTGACCTTATGATGGAAAAGAGGTCACTGATGAAGCAGCTGAAGATGGTTGGGCCTAGGACACTACCCTGAAGAACTCCTGCAGTGATGTCCTGGAGCTGAGATGACTGACCTCCAACAGCCATCTTCCTTTGTGCTAGGTATGACTCCAACCAGCAGAGAGTTTTCCCCTTGATTCCCATTGACTCCAGTTTTGCGAGGGCTCCTTGATGCCACACTTGGACAAATGCTGCCTTGATGTCAAGGGCAGTCACTCTCACCTCACCTCAGGAGTTCAGCTCTTTTGTCCATGTTTGAACCAAGACTGTAATGAGGTCTGGAGCTGAGTGGTTCTGGCAGAACCCAAACCATGTGTCAGTGAGCAGATTATTGCTAAGCAAGTGCCACTTGATAGCACTGTTGCTGACCCCTTCCATTACTTTACTGATAATGGAGAGTAGACTTATGGGGCAGTAATTGGCTGGGTTGGATTTATCCTGCTTTTTGTGTACAGGAAATACCTGGTCAACTTTCCACATAGCTGGGTGGATGCCAATGCTGTAACTGTACTGGAACAGCTTGGCTAGGGGCTCTGGAGTACAAGTCTTCAGTACTATTGCCGGAATATTGTCAGGGCCCATAGCCTTTGCAGTATCCAGTGCCTCTAGCCATTTCTTGATATCACGTGGAATGAATCGAATTGGCTGAAGACTGACATCTGTAATGCTGGGAACCTCCAGAGGAGGCCGAGATGGATCATCCACACAGCACATCTGGCTGAAGATTGTAGCAAATGCTTCAGCCTTATCTTTTGCACTGCTGTGCTGGGCTCCCCCATCTTTGAGGATGGGGATAATTGTGGAGCCTCCTGCTCCAGTGAGTTGTCTAATTGTCTAGCACTATTCACGGCTGGATGTGGCAGGACTGCAGAGCTTAGATCTGACCCCTTGGTTGTGGGATTGTTTAACGCTGTCTATCACTTGCTGCTTATGCTGTTTGGTGCACAAGTAGTCCTGTGTTGTAGCTTCACCAGGTTGACACCTCATTTTTAGGGATGCCTGGCATTGCTCCCAGCATGCCCTCCTTCACTCTTTATTGAACCAGGGTTGATCCCCTTTAAACAATTGGCTTGGCTAAGCCATTTCAGGGGGCAGTTCAGAGTCAAACACATTGCTGTGGGGTTTGGGGGTGTTGGGGGGTGGGTCTGGGGTCATGTGTAGGCCAGACCAGGTTGGGATGGCAGATTCCACCCCCCCAAAGGGGCATTAGCGAAGCAGATGGGATTGTTTGCAGCAACCGTTGTCAGTTGCCATGGCCACTGTGACTGAGACGAGTTACTTTTATCCGACTGAAGTAAAATTCTAGCTGCCCTGGTGGGCGACTCGATCCCCTGTCCCCAAGGCATTAGTCTGGGCCTCTGGATTACTTGTCCACTGATAATTAGTTACAGGTTCAAACACAGAGTGGCGAAGCAGGCTCGAGGGGCTGAATGGCCTCCTCCTGTTCCCCCATTTATCATTTCCCCCACCTTATCACTTATTGTGAGGGGAATTGAACAGAAAAATGGGGACGTTATGCTTCAGTTACACAGGGCACTGGTAAGACCACATCTGGAGTATTGTGTACAGTGTTGGTCTCCTTACTTAAGGAAGGATGTCAATGCATTGGAAGCAATTCAGAGAAGGTTTACCAGACTAATATCTGGCTTGTCTTATGAGGAAAGGTCAGACAGGCTAAACTTGTATCCACTGGAGTTTAGAAGAGTAAGAGGTGACTTGATTGAAACCTTTAAGGTGCTGAGGGGAGTTGACAGGGTGGATGTGGAGAGAACGTTTCCTCTTCTGGGAGAATCTAGAACGAGGGGGTCACTGTTTAAAAACAAGACCAGAGATGAGGAGAATTTTTTTCTCTCAGAGTGTGGTGAGTCTTTGGGACTCTCTTCCTCAAAGGGAGTTGGGAGCAGAGACTTTGAATATTTTTGAGGCAGAGGGAGAGAGATTCTTGGTAAGATGGGTATTTCAGGTTACTATCAGATCATTGTTAAATGGTGGAGCAGGCCCTAGGGAGCTGAATGGCCGACTCCTGCCCCTTGCTCGCGTGTTCGTTGACATGGCATTGTTAGCGGGGACTGAGGTGCTCTGGTGTTGAAGCGCGCAACGCATCTGAACTTTTCCAATATGGAGAGACGCATGTGTTGTCACGGAGAGACGCACTCCCGAGTGTGACAGAATGGACAATGACCCTTTGTGAATTATATTAAAATACAATTTATTGGCAAGCATCGTGAGATGAACTCCACAGCTTGGAAAATCTCGTGCAAATTCTTGGTAAAAATGTGACAGGGCTAAGAAATGCTCTATGGAAAACAGCTAGAAGTGTCTGAAGGCAATTAAAGTCTACAATGGAACCTGGTATTCAGTTTTCTTCAGTCACATTGACATGCCAGTACCTCTCACTATGCACCGGCCTCTTTAGGATATTTACATATGCTCACATTAAGTGTTCCCGTAAAGTGTCCTGGAACATGGGCTTCTTCCAATATTTCAGAGTCTTAACTGCTGGAGCCTGGGGGTCCAATTCTGAGCTCTGCACTTTGTGGAGGGTGTCAAGACCTCTGGAGGTGGGGGTGGGAGTGTGGTGGATGAGGTTTACCGGGAGCGAGAGGCTTCACTTGACATGGAGAGGCCGGAGAGGCTCCCCTCTCAGCCGGGAAGGAGGAGGGTGGGCTCAAAGAGAGCAGTCCGAATTTGTGAGGTGTTTCGAGTGGGCAGCCAAGGTGGGGGGTGGGGGGATGTGGGTTGGGGGTGGGAAGGGGCACTGAGGTGGCAGGAGGAGTCGGTGATCACGGGGTGAGGCGCTAGAATTATGAGGGACGATTGGGGAAGTTGGTACTGTTCTCCTTGGAGATGGGGGAGGCTGAGAGGAAGCTTGATAGGAGTTTCCAGAATGATGAGTTGGGGGTGCTTGGGCAGAGCAGATAGGGAGAAGCTGCTCCCGTTCATAAACGGATCGAGAGCCAGAGGGCACAGTTTTCAAGTGTTTCACAAGAGAAGCAAATACATGGTGAGGGGGAAGCTTTTTCACACAGCGAGTGGTTCGGGTCTGGAACGCACTGACCTGGGAGTGTGGTGGAGGCAGGTGCAGTCAAGGCATTCAAGAGGGCATTGGACGATTATTTAAACAGAAACAATGTGCAGGGTTATGGGGAAAAGGCAGGAGGTCAGTACTCAGTTAAAATGCTCAGAGATACAGCCAGGGCAGACATGATGGGCTGAATGGCCCCCAATTCTACACCCTAACAATCATGCGATCCTGTGAACCAGAGAGGCACAGGTTGAAGGCGATGGGCTGAAGAACCAGAGGGTGTGGGGTGGGGCCGGGTGGTGGTGGGGGAGGTGGATGAGGAGAATTGTCCTTCTCAGTGGGAACTTATTACAGGTTTTCAGATGAATAGGGAACAGGGATGCATTTGGAGGGCTGGGGAGAGAGAGAGAGAGTGGTCAAGCGGAATGAATTGGATGGCTCCTTCAAAAGGGCCCGCAGGGCAGTGATGGGCTGAATAGCCTCCTGCAGTGCCACGGGACTCTATGGTTTTTCAGGCTGGTGATTTTGTTGTCCTTCCCAAACACTGGATTGTGACATCCGGTAGGGACACTTCACGTGTTAGGACGATAATATTCCAAGAGTCTAGTCATGAGGCTTCACGTGTTGCTGAGAATTCAGGCCAGGCTGTCAAAGCTTTTTGCCCTGTGCTCATCAGGACACATTTGCAAGAATGCTAAATTACAAAGGAAACAACAATTTAGACTGCATGGGAAGAGAGTGCAGCTTCCTCGCAGCAATACTCCAGCTCCGCATGACCAAACAGCATTAAGACTCAATGTACAAAGATAAGAAAATATACATCTTACAATTACACAGTTGGTACTTTTAATATATGTTCAGACAGCGACAAAGGTATGAATGAGGAGAGTTTTATCAGAAACCATATATACAAGAGATTAAGCTCAATAAGCTGCACTGTCCTTTGAGAGGGACGGATAGACATTATGCAATCGTACATTCCTGAGGATTTGTTAAGAAATGGCTGGCACACGCAAACTCATATATGTATTCGACACGCGGCACGTCAATGTGGAGGCAGACACCATCAGCCGAAAGCATTATTCTGCACTGCAGCCGAACCAAAGATCTTTCAGCCTTTGCCGTGGTCCCCATGATTTGTTCTGTGTTCATGGTCAACCGGTTGTCTGATTGGAGAAAGAGAGGTGGTGAGAGGTGGTTTTAATATGGTGCAGAATTGCCCCGCTCTGCCAAACTATTCATCAAAAGTGATAATCTGGCCCTTATCGGGAATGAGAACACGTCTGTATAAGTCCTGTATAAAGGACATTATTACTTGGAGTTTACAGCACAGAAAGGGGTCTTGCAACTCAAGTGGCGTATGTCAGTTATGCCATCCCACACTAGCCTCCCCTTACTATGTCAATGTCTCATTCATTTTTTTTTTGTTAAGGTTTAATGACAATTACATTGTTAACAGGTCATGGGTGTTTGCCCACCGACAAATGGGGATGGCTGGGACACTGGGCAGGGGGCTGTTGGAGTAGTGGTGACTGAGCTAAGTCAATAAACTCTCTCCAGCAAAGACAGCAGCTCTGCCTTGGCTTTAGCCTCAGCAGCCGGTGTGGAGCCAATTAACATGCTAATGTCTGATCCCGTTCTACTGCATGCGTCTAGCCAGGATGCAGCCATGGAATTCGCCTCCATTATTCCCTGTGGGAGCGAGTTCCATATTCTCAAGACTCCCTGGGGAAAGATGTCCCTCCTGAATTCCAGTTTACGCTCCTCACCCCGTTTGACCAGCCTCATAAGGGGAAACATTTCCTCCCCTCGTGAACTCTTGCGTGACCTTCAATTTCACCCCCACTCCCGCACCCCACCCCCCACCCTCCCACCGCCCCCTCACCCCCCGCCCAATCAGGTCGGCTTTCGCCCCCACCTCTGGGGACAGAGTTGGGTCAATGTTCCTTCCGGCCTCTCACCTTAGGAGACCCAAACACGAATGGTCATCAAGATGTTGAACACGATGCTTTTCAGGAAGAACAATCTTAAGATTAAGACCGTCAGAGAAAGAAAACTTTCGTCTTCGTCTGCAAAGAGGAGGTAAGTGAGAAAGATCTATATTAAAGCCATGAATTGTTTGACATTCATCAGTGTCCATTACTTGAAGCCAATGAAGCCAGGACATTCACTCACTTTTCACATTCACAATGTGTTCTTTACTCCCTTCTGGGAGACCCAAGGCCGGAGTAAAGAGGCACAACACCTCAGAGCTGTAGCTCAGTAGTTTTATATGCTCCTCACCGCTGTGCACTTAAAAAACACACACACACACACACACACACACACGGACACTCTCACACACACACGTGCACATGCACACATACATGCACATACACGTGCACACACACACACTCTCACACACACGTGCGCATATATACACATACATGCACATACATGTGCACACACACACACTCACACACAGAAGCGCATATATACACATACATGCACATACACATGCACACACACACACACTCTCACACACACAAACACACGTGCACATACACCCACACACGTGCACATACACATACACACACACATGCACATACACACACACAGATGTGCACATACACACACACACGTGCACATACACACACGTACATGCACATACACACATGCATGTGCACATACACACACACACATGTGCACATACACACATACATGCACATGCACACATAACACGCACACACAACACAAACACACCCGTGCACATACACACTCACACACATACACACACCTGTACACACACATGTACACGTGCACATACACACACACACACACACACAACACACACACATGCACACAACACAGAATCACAGAATCTCTCAGTGCAGGAGAGGCCCTTCGGCCTATCAAGTCTGCACTGACACGTGAGAAACACCTGACCTACCTACCTAATCCCATTTACCAGCACTTGGCCCATAGCTTTTAATGTTATGCCAAGTGTTCATCCAGGTACTTTTTAAAGGATGTGAGGCATCCCGCCTCCACCACCCTCCCAGGCAGTGCATTCCAGACCGTTTCCACCCTCTGGGTAAAAAAGCTTTTCCTCACATCCCCTGTAAACCCCCTGCCCCTCACCTTGAACTTCTGTCCTCGCGTAACTGACCCTTCAACTAAGGGGAACAGCTGCTCCCTATCCACCCTATCCATGCCCCTCATAATCTTGTACACCTCGATCAGGTCTCTTGGCTCCAATGGAAACAACCCAAGTCTATCCAACCTCTCTTCATAACTTAAATGTTTCATCCCAGGCAACATCCTGGTGAATCTCCTCTGCACCCCCTCCAGTGCAATCACATCCTTCCTATAATGTGGCGACCAGAACTGCATATGGTACTCCAGCTGTGGCCTCACCAAGGTTCTATACAACTCCAACATGACCTCCCTACTTTTGTAATGTATGCCTCGATTGATAAAGGCAAGTGCCCCATATGCCTTTTTCACCACCCCACTAACATGCCTCTCTGCCTTCAGACATCTATGGACACACATGCCAAAGTCCCTTTGTTTCTCAGAACTTCCTAGTGCCATGCCGTTCATTGAATATTTCCTTGTCAAATTTCTCCTTCCAAAGTGTATCACCTCACACTTTTCAGGGTTAAATTCCATCTGCCACTTATCTGCCCATTTGACCATCCTGTCTATATCTTCATGTAGCCCAAGACACTCAACCTCACTGTTAACCACCTGGCCAATCTTTGTGTCATCCACAAACTTACTAATCCTATCCGCCCCCCACCCCCCCTCCCACCCACCCCCACCCCCACATAGTCATCTATGTCGTTTATATAAATGATGAGTAATAGGGGACCCAGCACAGATCCCTGTGGTACGCCACTGGACACTGGCTTCCAGTCACTAAAGCACACACACATACACAATACTGATACACACACACATACAGACACGTGCACACACACACACACACACACACAAACACGTGCACACACACACACACACAAACACATACAGACGCACAGATAGAGACAGACACAGGCACACACACTGTACTCACCTCCATATTTCTCCAATAGCGTGATACAAGTTGCCTCAGGATCACCTGAAATGATAACGGGTCACGATTATTATCACAATCCCAATTAATGATTTGCAATTCGAATTGGAAAGCTTTAAGGGAAAGAACAGACCTGCTAACTCCTTGGATTTATTCCCAGCCGTGCATTGAAATCCATCTGTCTTCTGTCCCGTCAGGAATCCCACCATGCTGTAGCTGCGATCGACGATGGACAGCGAGGCGTCATCTTTGCTCCAAATCTGGTTTGTACCCTCGGCCTTCACGGACATATTGTACACATTGGGGAAATAGTCCGTCGCCAGGCACACGGGTCCAACATTGTGACTGTTCTTGGGCGCAGGGAGGATGTAGATGGACGGCTCTGCATTCTCTGACTCTGTTCAACGAGAAGAGGGAAAGGAAGCTCCCTGAGTTAGAATTGAGGTCATCGCCATTGAGCAAGCTTCGCTACACATTATTCGCTGTCCAAACGCAAAGTGCAAACCAGAGCCGTGACCTCACAAGCATTTTACACTCAGATACAACGTTCATTCTCTCTTCGAGTTCCTCAGGTAGAAATGGACCTTAAGCCACCAGCTCATAGGGCTTGGTAAACCCCAACTTTTCCTTCGTTCCTGTTCTTGTGAAGGGGCTACAGCTTTGGCGGCCTTGACACCCTGGGAGAATATCAGGATTAGGAGGAGGAGTAGGCCCTGTGACCCCCCCGCCCCCCCCACCACCCCTCTGAGTGGCTGATACCTGATGCCAAAGGAATGCACCTACAATCTCCGGACAGTCACATCTGGAGGAGCAGCCTCTCCACATCTAGCCTGCCAATGCCTCTGAGAATCTCCATCCTTACCCCCTACTTCTAAATCCAATTTTTAAGTTTTAATTTATTTTTCTTCATTAAAAAAAGTATATTTTCATTTATTGACGCATTTCTCTCCCTGTTTATTCCATTTCGATTATTTATTTTTTAAATGCTTTTTTAAATCCTCCCCCCCACTCCCCTCACAAGGGCATCTGTCACTTGTTTCTATGTTGTTCTTTCACAGAGTGCTTACCCTTGTTCTGCTATTAACACATTCTGCTTTCTCACCTTTATGCCGCTATCAGCTCCTCCTTTAGTCTTTAACACTAGCATTAACACTCCCTTTGTCTTGTGCTCATAACACCTTTGTCAATCTCTCCTGAGCTCCCACCTATCTCTGACCTTCTAACTTCCCCCAACTGCTTCACCTCCTCTTAAACAGTATAAAATCCATCAGATTTCTACCCCTCTTTAAGCTCTGAAGAGGAGTCACACGGACTCGAAACGTTAACTCTGTTTCTCTCTCCGTGGGTGCTGCCAAACCTGCTGAGTTTTTCTGCCCAGCATCTGCAGTATTTTGCTTTTGTCTCTGAGAATTTCGTAGGTTTCCATTAGTTCAATCCCTGTTCTTTGAAAACCCAGGGAATCTAGGCTGTACTGATACAGCTCTCCCATTCCAGGAATTAACCTGGTCTTCCAATGTGCTCACCCTATGTAACATGAGGCAAATTATTGACAACCCTCCAAGGGAGACTTATTTATTTAATCCATCTCACGATGGTCATAACCTCTGCTAACTAAATTCTTACAACTGACAGATCCTTTACTGATTATTATCTATGTTTTCAACTAGTTTTCCATCACATTACATATGAATTAGGGCAGGAGCAGGCCACTCAGCCCTTCAAGCCTACTCCGCCATTCAATAAGATCATGGCTGACCTGACTGCAACTAGCTGCCCACCCCCGATAACCTTTCACCCGCTTGTTAATCAAGAAATCTATCCATCTCTGCCTTAAAAATATTCAAAACTCTGTCTTCCACTGTCATTTGAGGAAGGGAGTTCCAAAGACTCACCACCCTCTCAGAGAAAAAAAAATTCTCCGCATCTCTGTCTTAAACGAGCGACCCCTTATTGTTAAACAGTGACCCCCTAGTTCTAGATTCTCCCACAAGAGGAAACATCCTCTCCGCATCCACCCTGTCAACTCCCCTCAGGATCTTATATGTTTCAATCAAGTCGCCTCTTACTCTTCTAAACTCCAGCGGATACAGGCCTAACCTGACCAACCTTTCCCCATAAGACAACCCACGGATTCCAGGTATTACCTTCTCTGAACTGCTTCTAACGCATTGACATCCTTCCTTCAATAAGGAGACCAATATTGTACACAGTACTTCAGATGTGGTCTCTCTAGTGCCCTGTATAACTGAAGCATAACCTCCCCACTTTTGTAATCAATTCCCCTCACAATGAATTACCTGCTGTACCTGCATACTAACGTTTCATGATTCATGCACGAGGACACCCAGATCCCTTTGCATCTCAGATCTCTGCCACCTCTCAGCATTTAGATAATATGCTTCTCTATTATTCTTCCTGCCAAAATGAACATTCGCCCACAGCGCATAACCTTTCCATCACTAACTTTTGTTTCAAGGTTGATTATATCTTGTAGGATTCTACTTCTGCCTTCTGGTCTTTACTACCTCTGAATAGCTAGTTTTGTTTCGGTTCACATTTAATCTGCTTTGGCCATTCCTGATATCCCATCACCAAAAGGCTCATTTCTTGGAATAGAGTTAATACGTTGCCTTTAATGCGATGAATGAACTAGCCCCCCCCCCACCCCCAGTGTAGATGTCCAGCACTATGTGTCACTCCATTGCTGTTAATCAGCACATCGTTCTTTCTGAAGTCACTAGGGATTACTTTCCTTTCCCACTCAAATCAGCCCTCATTGCGAGGGGGCTCACAATGACTGGTCGATGTTGAGAAGGTTTTTCCACTAGCAGGGGAATCTCGAAGTAGGGGACATTAGTTACAGAATAAGGGGGCACTCGTTTAAAACTGAGATGCGAAGGAATTTCTACTCTCGGAGGGTAGTGAGTGTCTGGAATTCTCTATCTCAGAGAGCTGCGGAGGCTAGATCACTGAAAGCTTTAAAGAGGAGGTAGAGAGCCTTTTGAAATATCGGGGAGTTGAGGGCTATGAGGAGCTGGCACGAAAGAGGAGTTGAAGCCTAGGGCAGATCAGCCATGATCTTATTGAATGGTGGGGCAGGCTTGAAGGGCTGAATAGCCTACTCTTGCTCCTATTTCTAATGTCCTTATGACTTGAGTACAGGAGCAAGGATGTCTTCCTGCAGCTGTACAAGGCCTTGGTGAGACCACACCTGGAGCATGGCATGCAGTTTTGGTCTCCTTACCTAAGTAAGGATATACTTGCCACAGTGGGAGAGCAGTGAAGGTTCACTAGGCTGATACCAGGGATGGCGGGACTGTCATATGAGGAGCGATTGGTTTGACTGGGTCTATATTCACTAGAGTCCAGAAGAATGAGAGGGGATCTGATTGAAACATGTAAAATTCTAACAGGGTCGGACAGACTGGATGCAGGGAGGATGTTTCCCCTGGCTGGGGCGAGGGGGGTGGGTGGGTCGAGTACAAGGGGGTCACAATCTCAGGATATGGAGTAGATCATTTGGGACTGAGATGAGCAGAAACCTCTTCACCCAGAGGGTGGTGAACCTGTGGAATTCTCTACCCCAGAAGGCTGTGAAAGTTGGGTCAATGAACATATTTAAGAAGGAAATAGATAGATTTCTGGACGCTAAAGGCATCTGGGGTTATGGGGGGGGAGAGCGGGAGTGCGGCGTTGAGATAGGGGATCAGTCATGATCTTATTGAACTGCGTAGCAGGCTCGAAGGGCCGAATGGCCAACACCTGCTCCTCATTTCTATGTTTCTATGTGAAGTGCTGTTTTTCCCTCGGTATTTTTACCCCTGCTCTCTCTCTCTCTCCAACTGAAAAGAGTGCCGTTATAGTGACATTCCCTGCAGCATTGCTTCCAACCCTCCCCCCAATCCCCACCACTTTCTAAACTTATTGGGGGTCTGCACTTCACCAAGCGTAGGCTGGTGCACCGAGAGCTGCCCTGTCGATGTGGACACATCTGAACATCAGTGACACATCTAGTCCACTGCCCAAAAGCATAGCAATGGAGAAATATCAACAGGGTCAGCTTAATCCTAGCTCCACAGCCAAATGGCTGTCGACTGCCACATTTCCAATGTCCATGCAGTCCCGGTGTGCAAACCCACCAACCACCCCACATGGCTTGCCTCTCGTTGACATCCAAAGTCCCTGGCCTATTGATCCCTTTTTTAAAATATTAAGATATTAAAACTGTACGTTGCATTTTCATTGGGCTGGGGCAGATGGTGGTGTTGTGGTAATATCACTGTGCTGGTAACCTGGAGGCCTAGGCTTAGGATATGGGAAGGCACAGGTTCCAATCCCACCATAGTAGTTAGAGTCCTAGAGGTCTACAGCACAGAAAAAGGCCATTCAGCCCATCGAGCCTGCACTGGTCAAACAAGTACCTAACCATTCTAATTCCATATTCCAGCACTAGGCCCATAGCCTTGTATGCCATGGCATCGCAAGTGCACATCCAAATGCTTCTTAAATGTTATGAGGGTTTCTGCCTCCACCACCCTTTCAGGCAGTGGGTTCCAGATCCCCGCCACCCTCTGAGTGAAAAAATCCTTCCTCGCACCCCCTCTAAACTTCCTCCCCCTTACCTTACATCTATGCCCCCTGGTTATTGATCCCTCCACCAAGGGGAAAAGTTCCTTCACTGTATACCCTATCTATGCCCTACATAATTTTATACACCTCAGTCATATTCCCCCCTCAATATCCTCTGCTCCAGGGAAAATAATCCCAGTCTATCCAATCTCTCCTCATAGCTAAAGCTCTCCAGCCCAGGCAACATCCTGGTAAATCTCCTCTGCACTCTCTCTAGTGCAATCACATCCTTCCTATAATGTGGATTCCAGAACGGCACGCAATACTCTAGCTGTGGCCTAACCAGTGTTTTGTACCGTTCCAGCATAACCTCCCTGCTCTAATATTCTATGCCTCAGCTAATAAAGGCAAGTATCCCATTTGCCTTCTTAACCACCTTATCTACATGTCCCGCTACCTTAAGGGACCAGTGGACATGCACACCAAGGTCCCTCTGATCCTCATTGCCTCCCAGGGTCCTACCATTCATCGTGTATTCCCGTGCCTTGTTTATCCTGCCCAAGTGCACCACCTCACACTTATCCGGATTAAATTCCATTTGCCATTGATCAGCCCATCTGACCAGCCCGTCTATATCCTCCTGTAATTTAAGGCTATCCTCCTCAACTATTTACCGCCCCACCCATTGGTGGAATTTGAATTCAATTAATAAATCTGAAATTGAAAAGCTCATCTGGGTAATGGTGGCCGTGAAACTCATCGCCGATTGTTGTAAACACCCATCTGGTTCACTAAGCCCCTTTAGGGGAGGAACTCTGCTGCCCTTACCTGGTCTGGCCCAGATCCCTCATTCCAAAATCATGAGGAGCCTGGACAGAGTAGATATGGAGAAACTGTTCCGTCTCGTAAACGGATCAAGAACCAGAGAGCACGGTTTTAAAGTGTTTCGCATAAGGAGCAAATGCGAGGTGAGAAAAAAACTTTTTCACACAGCGAGTAGTTCGGGTCTGGAATGCACTGCCTGCAAGTGTGGAAGAGGCAGGTTCAACTGAGGCATTCAATAGGGCATTGGGTGACTATGTACATAGAAATGACATGCAGGGTTACAGGGTAAAGGCAAGAGATTTGCAAGAAGTTAAAAATGCTGAGAGAGGCGGTGTAGACACGATGGGCTGAATGGCCTCCTTGTGCACTGTCACAGTTCTGTGATTCTATGTGAGACAAGCCCACAGCAATATAGTTAACTCTTAACTACCCTCTGAAACAATGTGGCAGGCACCCTCCCTCTCTCCCCCCCTCACCCCCCCCCACCCCCGTTCAAGGGCAATTAGGGATGGGCAACAAATGCTGGCTTTGTCAGTAAGGCCCAAATCCCATGAAACAATAAATGAGAAAAAACTAGATTCCCACACACGGTTGTTTTGCAGTTAACGATTCTCGATTACTTCTGTCCTTTCGTCCTGTTCTGGTCGTCGTTTGCCACTTTCTATTATATTTTCCTTTGGCGCTAAATTATAGTGTCCACGAATTTTATATTGGATGTTTTAATGGGAAGAAAGGTGGATTTACTCAGAGTTACAGGCAGACAAGTTCCCGATCCAAATGTTTGCTTGTGGTTGCCTGTACCTTCACACAGTGTCTTACTGTCTCACAAGAATACTATCTGGTCAATCCACAACGTCCCCCTCACCTTACAACATAAGAACTAGGAGCAGGAGTAGGCAATTCAGTCCCTTGAGCCTGCCCCGCCATTCAATACGATCATGGCTGATCTCATTTTGGCCTCCAATTTCCCACCCTCTCCCCATAACCATTCAACCCATTACTAATTAAAAATCTGCCTATCTCCTCCTTAAATTTATTCAGCGTCCCGGCATCCACTCCACTCTGAGGTAGTGAATTCCACAGATTCACGACCCTTTGAGAAAAGTAACTCCTCCTCATCTCTGATTTAAATCTACCACCCCTTAGCCTAAAGCTAGGCCATCTTGATCTAGAATGCCCCAGAAGGGGAAACACCTGCTTCACATCTACTTTGTCTATCCCCTTTAGCATCTTATATACCTCAATTAGATCTCCTCTCACCTTTCTAAACTCTAGCGAGTGTCGGCCTAAACTGCTCAATCTCTCCTCATAAGACAAGCCCCGCATCTCTGGAATCAATCTAGTGAACCTCCTCTGAACTGCCTCCAATGCAACTACATCCTTCGTCAAGTAAGGGGACCAAAACTGTGCACAGTGTCCTTATGTTCTCATGTTCTTAATTGGGGCATCTTGATTAATTATGACTGAGCCTTATTCTTATCTGTGCCACTGGGAAAAATATATATACTATGAAAGGGAGATAATTTAATTTCATTCAATTTAACACTTTCCTCTGTGCTTAATCTGGTTTTTATAATCCCAAACAGAAAAATGCACGTGCGAGGGTAATCCGTATCTTTATGCAGTGTCTTTGTCTAATCTCTTACATACGAACAAGGAGCAGGAGTAGACCATTCAGCCCCTCAAGCCTGCTCCACCATTCATTAAGATCAGGGCTGACCTGATAGTAACCCGAAATCTGCATTCCAGCCACCCCCGATAACCCATCACCCCCTTGTTTACCAAGAATCTATCCAGCTCTGTCTTGAAAATATTCAAAGACTCTGCTTCCAACTCCTTTTCAGGGAGAGAGTTTCTCGCTGGCTCTCTTCTGTTCTATTTTACCCCATACCCCCGAGTTTACAGATAGCACCTGTTAATGCAACTAGTGGATTGTACAATCATTTAAAAATATTGTTCATTATATTAAGCATTGCAATATTGGTTCAAAGTAGTGTGTAAAATTGCATCCATCTTTATTTTTAATTCGTCATTATATATTTGACCTGTCACTAAATCTCGCAAAACTCCCTTTTCCATTCCAACCTACGCTATCTTCAGAGATTCTTTCCACGTGTAACCTATCTCAAAGTTGAAGAATTGCACCATCCTAAATTCATCCTCTCTCTCTGTAAGTTTTATATTTATTATCATTAACCTCTGCACAGTTCAGACATGGTAATGACTACACAATCCTCTAAATGACCCACACGAATTATGTCCAAATAACATTCTAGTGCAGACGTTCAGTGAAATGCAGCATTACGAATTGACTTATGTTTGGTAAGATACTCAAGTGGCTGTACAGTTAATCTAGTCCCTGGTCCAAATGTTAGTTTGTTGTTCGCTCCTTGATTCACACAGTGCTGCACCCTCTCACAAAAAAAGCCCCATGGCTCATTTTGTGTGCAGCCCATTAATACATATGTTTATCTAAGGCATTCCAACATGTTATTGTGTTGGATAAGGTGACATTTTCTTTTTAACTTCATGACTTTGTCACAAAGATTGGTAGGAAAGGAAACTGTGAAGAGGAAGTAAGGAATCTGACATGGATAGATTAAGTGAGTGGGCAAAGATCTGGCAAAAGTGAATACGTTGTGGGCAAGAGTGATCTTGGCAGGTAGAGTAAAAAAAAAGCATATTTTCTAAATGGTGGGAGATTGCAGAGCTCTGAGATGCAGAGGGATCTGGATGTCCTAGTGCATGAATCAGAAAAGGCTCGTATGCAGGTACAGCAGGTAATTAGGAAAGCTGAGAGAATATTATCATTTATTGTGAGGGGAATTGAATACAAAAGTGGGGAGGTTATGCTTCAGTTATACAGGGCACTGGCGAGACCACATCTGGAGTACTGTGAGCAATATTGGTCATCTTATCTAAGGAAGGATGCCAATGCATTGGATGCAGTTCAGAGAAGATTTACCAGACTAATACCTGGAATGGGCGGGTTGTCTTATGGGGAAAGGGTGGACAGGTTAGGCTTGTATCCGCTGGAGTTTGGAAGAGTAAGAGGCAACTTGATTGAAACATATAAGATCCTGAGGGGAGTTGACAGGGTGGATGCGGAGAGGATGTTTCCTCTTGTGGGAGAATCTAGAACTATGGACCATTGTTTAAAAATAAGGGGTCGCTTATTTAAGACAGAGATGAGGAGATTTTTTTTCTCTCTCAGAGGATGGTGAATCTTTGGAACTCTCTTCCTCAGTAGACAGTGGAAGCAGAGACTTTGAATATTTTTAAGGCAGAGCTTAATGGATTCTTGATTAACAAAGAGGGGTGGTGAGAGGTTCTCAGGGGTAGGTGGGAGGTTACAATCAGATCAGCCATGATCTTATTGAATGGCGGAGCAGGCTCGGGGGGCAGAGTGGCCCCTACCCCTGCCCCCTGTTCGTATGCACCCTCGAGTATCAGTTGATCCTGACTATGTTTTCAAATCTACGATAGTTGCTGGCCTATCTTGCGAAGTGTCCGCCATTATTACATGCCATTTTTAATTTATGTGCTATACGAACAGTTGGCAATATTGGAAATAGGTTTTACAGACGAGTCGTTGTTCGTTTTATTTCCAGTGAAACTTAGTTTCGTAAGTGGCCCCATTTGGCTCCACAATTGGCTTGGTTCCTCTCCCAAATGTCAACAGCCCTGTTCCCCTATTAGTCACAGACCCAGGCAAAATCTGCTACATGAAGTTTCATTCTGGTTCCACAGCACAGGACTGCTGCTACCAGCTACAATGGCAACTTTCCCCGATTGATCACCACCATTGCCAGTAACTTCAAATTGAGGGCAGCTAGAATTCACTGCAGGACCTCGCTCCTTCCTTGCACGGTCTGGACTGCGACTGACTCCTGGCCCTTGTGTTCATGGCCGCTAGCGTTCGACTCCCTCTCAAGCGGGAAGCTCTGCTCCGCATTCGCAATGTTCTTCATTATTTACATCCCCCCGCCCCCCGTTAGCAGTTTATCGATTAGCTTTCTCTTTTCTCGGGAAAAGAGACCACAGCCTGTTCAGGCTTCCGTGAATGTCATTTGCTTCATCCAATTTTTTTAAAAAAAGAGTTATACTTAATGAAACAATATTTTGATTATCACGCTCATAATTATCTTGTTGAAAAATGGAACTAGCATTCATTGCACCATTAGCTTGGTTCCAGATTCAAATGTTAGTTCATCAATACTATTCACACACCATGACTGCAGGAACCATTCTACCCCAGGTCAAGCATATTGGCAATGGAATGAATTGTGCATATTTATGGATTATCAATATTCAAAGGCAGTTCGACGCCTGCTGAATATTGCACATTCCCTGTCTTATTCAAAACAATTTGGGCCCAATCGCCCACATTAGTCCCAGTTGCCATACAATGTATAACTACGGTTTAATTTTTTGCTGGTGCTGCTCACTCCCATTGATCGTTTGTGGCGTTATGGTGGCCAGAATTTATAATTTGCTTGCAAACTAAGTAGCACGGTCATCTTGAGGGACTAGGAATGAGTTTCTGCCAGGATTAACAAGGAGCTTGGTTGCATCTCCAAATATTAATTTACCCTGTCCTCCAAAATGCATACAGTAACATGTGTAATCAGAGCCTACCTGCCAATTATAGATGTATGTTCTGTGCACTGCCTAAAGTGAATCAGGCAATTTCTCTATATGTTCAATATTTCTCAATATTGTGATTTTGGAGTATGATGGATGTATATTATATACGTGTGTATATGTGTGTGTATATATCTGTATATTTATATGTAAATATATATAAATATATGTGTGTGTTATATATAATGTATGTTTATGTGCGTATATATATATATATGTAATCACACAAAATATATGCACACACACACATATATATATATGCTATAGATAGATATTTGAACAATAAAAGGCAAAGGATTGAGCTGACTTCCAATCTACCTCTACTATTGATACACTTTTATTCTCATTGTCATTGACTTGAAATAACTAAGCATTCAAATTCTAATCCTTTCCCGGTTATTTTTGATAATTGTCTAATGTCAATCTGATTTCTGACATTATTCTTTCAAATCCCAACATTCACCGGGTTCTACGATTAGTCTGGTCCCACTTCCAAATATAAGCTTGTGGTTTGCAATATTCACACAGCCCTACATTACCCACCAAAAACCTTCTGCTCATTATTATTTTTTTTGCCTATCTTGTGGATGCAAATTAAAGAATCCACTCACTTTACCTTTTATTTTACATACATATCATCTACCTAGAACATATATATTTATATATACATATATATAGTGTGCATATATATACACATACATATATAGTTATAGAAACACACACATATATATCGATATATAAGTACACAGATATGATATATTTAATAATATAGACACACTAATATAATAATATATACTCACTTTATTTTTGCACGTATATCATCTATCTATAACATATATTTATATATACATATATATGTGACATTATTCTTTCAAATCCCAACACTCACCGGGTTCTACGATTAGTCTGGTCCCACTTCCAAATATAAGCTTGTAGTTTCCAATATTCACACAGCCCTACATTACCCACCAAAAACCTTCTGCTCATTGTTATTTTTTTGTCTATCTTGTGGATGCAAATTAAAGAATCCACTCAGTTTACCTTTTATTTTACACGTATATCATCTATCTAGAACATATATATTTATATATACATATATATAGTGTGCATATAGATACACAAATATATATGTAGTTATAGAAACAGTCACGCATATATAAGTACACAAATAAATTATATATTTTATAATATAGACACACTAATATATTAATATATACTCACTATCTTTTTTTCACACATATCATCTAGCTATAATATATATATACACACACATATATATACATATATATACTTTTAGAAACGCACAAACACACATATATATAATGACACACCTGCATTATGTATAGTATAGACACACTAATATAATAATATATACTCATTTTATCTTTTTTACAGTTATATCATCTACTTATAATATATGTGCATATTATATAGTATGTGTATATACACACATACATAAGTACATACATATGCATTATATATAATAATATAGACACACTAGATACACACACATATATATGTGTTATATCCATATATATCTGTGTATATATATAAAACATATATATCATCACACTCCAAAATGATGTGGCACAAAATGTTACAATTTTGAGGAATTTGGATTATATAGGGAAAGTTTAGGCAGTGCACAAAACATACATCTTGATAGATATACTGTAATTATTCATGATCACTTACTTGGCTCCACCGTTAACTTTGTCCCTTTTCCAAAGATAAGCTTATCGTTAGCTCCCAGATTCACACAGCATGGCGAGCTCCAGCAAAAACCCCCCTCCAGGTTGACTCGAGTGATATTTGTTTTTTTGCTGCTTCTGAATCTATATTTTAATACTTGGCATCGCCCGATGCTGTAATAGTGACATTATGCTGTGCAGCTTTTAAATGGCTGTTGACATTGATTGAGACATTGGATATTTTATAACTATTTTGACTGTTGCACAAGCATAGCTTGGTAGCCATTGAAAAGCAAAGGGCTCCATCTCTAGATCAGGTCCCTAGAACCCCCCCACCACCCGAGCCCTTCTGAAAGTGCTCTCTCCACGCGGGTCCATGAATTATCCTCCACGGTTATACATGTGTCTTCAGGAGGGATACATCACGCAGCTTCCCACAAACAGATTGAGCTGCTTACCCGTTGAACCAAGAGGTGGGCCCTGACACTTCTCTCTCCCAATTCCAGTCGCCTGCTTCATTAAAGCGACCTTAGGTTGCTTGTTTGGGGGTCAGTGACCGTTATTGTCCTACAGTGAACATCAAAATCTGGTAATTATGCTTCGGATTATTGCCAGGATTCGTTTCTTGACAATCGGTGAAGTGGGATTATAGGAAACAATTAGAATTTGGTAAAAAAAAATTATATATATGTATATATATAGTGCCCATGGAACTAAGTGAACGTTTGATCAAGTCTGACTCTAAGCAAGGGGGATACGCAATTCTCTGAACTGAAACAATAAATTTGAGACCATTTTTTGATGTACCAATTGGTTTATGCAACCTCCTGATCATTATCACACCGGGTAAACTGCTGTTGATAACTCGTTTTTTAAGGGATACTAGACCCACGCTATTCTTTTAAGTTCTACTGAAATTCCACCACCAGCCTCTGCTTGCAATTGCCCACCATCTCCACAAAGCAGAAATATATATGCTTTTCAATTCTTTTGGGGTTTTTTTTTTGGAGATTCTGCATCTGATGTAAAATTGAGAATTACGCGAGGGTCAAACCCATCAGCTCACTTAATATTTTTTTTAAAGTTCGTTCATGGGAGGCGGGCGTCGCCGGCTAGGCCAGGATTTATTGCCCATCCCTAATTACCCTTGGGTCACAGGGCGTTTAAGCGTCAACCACATGGCTGGAGTCACATGTAGCCCACAGCGGCTTTCCTTCCCTAAGGCATTAGTCCATTCTCTGTGGTCATTATTAGGCCTTTAAATGCCGGATTTTTATTCAATTCAAATGTCACCCTTGTGCGGGATTCGAACCCAGTACCCCCAGAGCATGCACCCTAGGCTACTAGTCATGTGACAATACCTCGATATAACCTCCACTTCGTTAAAATTCAATTTAATAGATGATCCAGGCTTGTAACATCAAAAGGTGCTTATTTCATGGCCATCTAACCCTCCCTCACTCTCTCCTCCTCCTCCTCCTCCTGCTATTTCATTCGGATAGTCTACAAGCTTGGTATCAAGTCGAGGAGTTTCTCTGACCCCCAAGTTATGGTGTCCAGAAGCAACCATTTGGTTCTGGGTCCAACATAGTAAGTGAAGTTTCACTCTTTTTTTTGGTGATGATTATCATAAATAATTATGTTGCTAACTGCCTGTTGAAGTAAAGGGAGGTGACAATCATCAGACCGATCAGACTGTGGATCCTTTCCATTGCAAGGAATAGGCTGATGGGGAAACTAACAGGGCAAATGAAATGTTGGCCTTTATTTCAAAGGGAATGGAGTATAGAAATAAGGAAGCCTTGCTAAAACTGTACAAGGCACTAGTTAGCTCACACCTAGAATACCGTGAACAGCTTTGGTCCCCTTATCTAAGGAAAGAGATACTGGCACTGGAGGCCGTCCAGAGAAGGTTCACGAAGTTGACCCCGGGGTATGGAGGGATTTTCTTATGAGGAGAGCTTGAGTAGGTTGGGCCTGTACTCATTGGAGTTTAGAAGAATGAGAGGCGACCTTATTGAAACATATAAGATTCTTAGGGGGTTTTACAGGGAAGATGCTGAGAGGTTGTTTCCCTTGAAGGATAGTCTAGGACCAGAGGGCATAATCTCAGAGTAAGGGGTCGCCCATTTAAAATAGAGATGAGGAGGAATTTCTTCTGTCAGAGGGTAGTCAATCTGTGGAATTCTCTACCCCAGAGGGCTGTGCGGTGGGTGAGGGAATGGGTGGAGACGCAGAGGGGAGGGTGAGGTGAAGTAGGGCGAGATGGGGGTCAGGCATAGCAAGGGCACAGGCATTGGACGAGTCGGGCCGAACGACCTGTTCCTGTGCTGAAAGTTTTATAAAAGTTAATTGAAGGGGGTGAAGTGAACGCTTTGGTGGGTCAAAAATGGTGAAACATGACAGAAGGTAAACTAGAGTACGGATTTGTGGGTTTTTTTTTAAAGTATTCGCGCCTGGGGTTGCCAGGATGGAAAAGGCTTTAGGATTCCTCTTCCCAACACCAACTGACTGTCTCCCTTCAGGACTCACACCGTAACTTATCCCATTGACAGGAACTTGGGATCGGCGGCCCTGCTTCCCCGCATGTACCCCCAGTGTTTCGTCCCCGGCATCATTTCAATGACTCGATGCCCCTCAGCAACAGAGTGGTCATCTTTGTTGGATTAGTCATGACAATCCCTTCACTTCTGTCAACTAGATTAGTTACATTATCCTTTGAATGCCTGACACTTACTGGGCCTCACGATCAGCCTGGTCCCACTTCCAAAAGTTAGCCCGCGAATCCCAGCATTCACACAGCCCCACACCAGCTAACAAAAACCTCCCGACCTAATTATAATTTGCAGCCACCATTTCTCCTTTTCGATTTACACATTCACTTTCACCAATCTCTCTCTCTCTCTCTCTGTTAGTCTACCTACATTTATTAGGGTTAATATACCAGCGCTTCACAAATTGCGTGGACGGGCACACAGATAAAAATGCAGAGGCATCAGTGCGCATCAACAAATGGAACCACATGGCAATTACTTTTTGTTCCATATTCCTGGATAAAATTTCACATGAAATTCTGGCCTAAATTCGTAATATGTGATTAGTGGACCATAAATTAATTTGAATAGTGCATCAAATATGCAATATAATCATTTTGTTTGAGTGTAGATATTCCATGAGTAGAATTCACAATTCATTTCGTAGATAGATTTCAATTTAGATTTACAAAGGATGCACTCCATATCCAACCTGGTCCATTAACTTGCTTCCTCCCGCCCTTTCTACCTAATCCTACCAGGGTATTCTTCTATGGACTTTCCACAGGAACTGCCTAAATGGTCCAACAACCAGGAACGAGGACCCAAATGGAGAAATAATTTGCTCCATTGTAGGCGATGCAAGTAAAACACACACACGCACACACACACACTCACACACACATATGTAACTAAGTAGGCAGTTCACAGTTATTAATGGATACCTACTTGGCTCCACAGTGAATTTTGTCCCCTTTCCAAAGTTAAGTTGCCGGGCTGCTCCAGTACTCACACAGCACTGTACCCTCTAACTAAAATTCCTTGTAGACTAACTGGAGCAACACCTTGCTCCTGGAATGGTGATAAAACGCTTGGCGACGGTCAATGCCATAACAGTGACCATTATCTGGATTAATGTGACAATTCTTTCATTTCTGCCAATTAGATTTGTAGCATTAGCAAAACGCAGGACTCACTGGGATTCACGATGAGCTTGGTCCCGCGCCCAAAAACGAGTTGGAAGTTCCCAGCATTCACACAGCCTTACACTGGCGAACAAGAACCTCCTGACTGAATTGTCACTCTTTGCTTATTGACCTGAGCAATTTAAAGTTACAGTCTCCAGTTTACCTTGTCAATTTTGCACCTGCGTTTTGAGATACCTGCTTCCCTGTTTAATGTTGGCGTTTCTTAAGCATATCTGTTTTCAACCATTCTTGTGCGTTGTGGAAACGTGAATTATCCTCCAATAGAAACCGTAGACTCCTATCTGTAGAGCAGATTTTTCGAATCCTCCATGTGCTTCCCAAGTACTTCTGAAAGTGCTACACTCTTTCAATCGCAATTCCCTGAATTATAATCCTGGATTATATATTTCACATATGGTGTGTGTGTGTGTGTGTGTGTGTGTGTGTGTGTGGGTGCACTCCATCACTATCTAATAACAAGGGTGCATTGTTAGCAATTGGACCAAGCTATGATTTCTTACGCTCTTCCCTCCCAATTTCCATAGAACCATAGAACCATAGAAAAGTTACAGCACAGAAGGAGGCCATTCGGCCCATCTTGATCCGTGTCCAATTAATGCAGACTTTGGCCACAACAAATGAATTGAAGGCTGTACATAGAGCTAGTGGAAATGGGATACGATGCCATTGGGCCCAATAGTTTACTTGGTCAAGGAACTCAAACTGACAATACCATCTACCTCATTCAAGCCAACGTAGCTCCAGCCACCCCAACAAATTGCCCAGCGCTGAACCATAGTTCATTTTTGCTGTCTAGATCTGCTTGATGCCCACTGGCGATCTGTGCATCATGCTGACCAGGATTTATCATTAGCTTGTAAACCAGTTTCCATGGTTAGTTGGAGGAACGAGTCTTACCAGGATTAACAGTGAGCTTGGTCCCACCTCCAAATGTCAATTTAGTGACTCCTCCAGATATCACACGGTGTCTCATCCCTTTGCAAGAACCCAGGGCAGCGCGGCTTCCTAATGTGCCACTACTATCACAGTTCATTATTCTCGATGTTGTTTCAATGATGGGAATAATTAGGCCATGCTAGTTATAGCTTTGCTAGATTACTAATGACAATTCTCTTTACTTCCAATCAGAGCAGTAACATTGTTCTTTCACAATACAACTCTTGATTATTAGTGAGAAAAAGGACATGTCGAACCTTTGCATCTTGCACTCATCAGGACACTTGGCAAGAATAGCCATACAAGGGGAAAGCAACAATTTATACTGCATGAGCAGAATTGTTGTTTTCCCCTTACATTGGTATTCTTGCTATGTGTCCCGATGAGTGCAAGATGAAAAACTTCGACGTGTCTCTTTTTTTCAGCAATACTCAATTTTTGCATTACCTAACGACTATTTAATACAATTTTTACAAGCTCCTGCATTTAATTTAGCCCCAGATCCAAAAATAAGCGGGTACGTCTCACCCTGCACGCAGCCCTACACTGTCTTACAGTCTGAAAGTTTGCATTTCAGTACGAACTATAACCCTATATTCTTTGGAGATTCTGAGGTGGATCAAAATCAGCTCAGGGTCATTCAAGGGAGGCAACAACACTTGTCCTAGACATCAACTTATGCAGAAGTTATTTGTTTGTGGGAGTGAAGGTGAAACAAGAGGTTTAATGTGTTTATTTAATAGATAGCCTATTGGAGAGAGAGAGAGAGAGATAGAGAGATAGAGAGAGAGGTAAGAATATAGGAGGTGTGAAACAACTTACTGGGTTGAACTGTGAGTTTTGTCCCAGGTCCAAACATCACCTTGAGGGAATCAGTACTCACACATCATTACGCTCCTCTACAAAATCCTCTCCTTAACAATGGTCCCTAACATATACCTAAATCACATGAAGAATACCAAGTCACGTTTGCTGAAGGGAATCACCTTGAAGTTGCATATCCACAGTGGTGAGGGGCCATGTTAGGTAAAACCCAAGTTAATCCATTTTCCCGTCAGCTCGATGTCCTGCTTCTCTTGAAATTCTAAGGTGCAAAGCAGGCATCTTTAAACATCGGACTGGCTTGGCACGACATGGAGAGCCGAGTTCCCTGATCCAAACACCAGCTCAGCAGCACGGCTCACACAATCTGATATGCTCAGCTTAAACTTTTCCCAGTGTGACATTATCATGCTTTACAACCCTTGTTAATTCTTAAAGGACCAGCCATTTTGTTTTTGAGCTAAGTTTTGGAAAGTTAACATTTACCTTTCCATTTAGGCCTCACAAACTGTTAAAATCTCCCACACTGATTAACCGTCTCATAGAATTTTTTCAGCACAGAAACAGGCCATTCGGCCCAACCAGCTATGCCCATTCCACCCACGGGCTTCATCTCATCCTATCTCTGCTCACTCCCTCCGCATATCCGTCTATCCCACTTGCTTTTTTCTTTCGTCGTTCACATATCTAGCTTCCTCCTATAAATGCATCTGGATTATGCCCCTCAGTTACTCTCTGTGGTAGCCAATTCCCCATTTTCACCATTCTTACGGTCAAGTTTCTTCTGAATTTCCGATTTATTAAAACAAATATTCGTTCATCGATTGTGGGCATCGCTGGCTCAGCCAGCATTTGTTGCCTTTATCCCTAATGGCCCTTGCTCAGAGGACACTTTTTTAAAAAAAATAAGAGGCAACTACATTGCTATGGGTCTGGAGTCACATGTAGGCCAGACCAGGTAAGGACGGCAGATTTCCTTCCCTAAAGGACATTGGTGAACCAAATGGTTTTTTTTAACGACAATCGATAATGGTTTCGTGGTCATCATTAGACTTTTTAATTCCAGATTTTCATTGAATTCAAGTTCCACCATCTGCCGTGCTGGGATTCGAACCTGTGTCCCCAGGGCATTAAGATGAAGGCAAAATACCGCGGATGCTGGAAATCTGAAACAAAAACAGAAGATGCTGGAAAAAAAAACTCAAGAGCTCTGACGGAGAGTTGTTACGGACTCGAAACATTAGCTCTGTCTGTCTCTTCACAGATGCTGTCAGGCCTGCTGAGTTTTTCCAGCATCTTCTGTTCTTGTTCCCCATGAATGTTACCCTGGGTCTCTGGAGTGCGAGCCCAGTGACAAATACCATACTCCACCGTGGTGGCGTAATTTAATTTCTGGACTTCTGGATTTCTTAGTGGCTGCATGATGTTGAGGAATGGTGGATTCAACTTCACAGCAAGTGACAACATCTCTTTGTCTCACCTATTAAACCTCTCCCTAATGGCATAGACCCCTGTGGGTTGACCCATCAGCCTTTTGCTTTCCAGAGAAATGTTCCTCTGACCAGTTCATCATTTCTTGATGGTCCTTCAAAATTCGTCAAGAACTGGCGATACACACACAGAATGTTCTGATTATTAAGATCATACTCATTTAGAATCAAACTTCACTTACTCGGTTGCACCACTAGCTTGGTCCCAGATCCAAATGTTAGTTTACCGACATTGTTCACACAGCATAACAGGCCAGTGCAAAAACTCTTTTACCCGATGCATAGTGTGCAGACCATTGATTTATATTTGTGGTTTATCAGTATCCAGGTTCAATTATTAACACTTGCATATTATTGAATGCTTTCCATTTCACTCAAACCAGTTTAGTTCCAATCTCTCCCACAAACCACGCAGGACTATAGTTTACTTTGGATGTCTAGATTTGCTTGATGCCCATTGGCAATCTGTACATTATACTGACCAGAATTTATCATTAGCTTGTAGAAACATAGAAACTAGGGGCAGGAGCAGGCCATTCGGCCCTTCGAGCCAGCTTCACCATTCATCATGATCATGGCTGATCATCCAACTCAATAGCCTGTTCCTGCTTTCTCCCCATACCCTTTGATCCCTTTCGCCCCAGGAGCTATATCTGACTCCTTCTTGAAAAATCCAGTTTCTATGGTTATTTTGACGAATGAGTCTTACCAGGATTAACAATGGGCTTGGATCCGCCACCAAATAACAGTTTACCATACCCTACAGGTATCACACGGTATCTTATCACTTTGCAAGAACCCAGGGCAGTGCAGTTTTCTAATGTGCCACTGCTATCACTATTCATTCATTCTCATTCCTGTTGCAATTATATCGATAATTGAGCATTGCAATGATAGCTTTGCTAGATTATTAGTGACAATTCTCTTTACTTTCAATCAGACCAGTAACATTGTTCTCTTATAATCCAACACTTACTGGGTTCCACGTTCAGCTTAGTCCCACTTCCAAAAAGAAGCTCGTACATCCCGCTCTGCACACAGCCCTACAGTGTCTAACAAAAACCTCCTGAGTATTCGTTGTCCATCCTATCATTACAATGTAAAGTAGTTTATGCATTCAGTACATAATTTCACCTATCTACCCCTGTCTCACTCTCTCTACCTTTCTCTTTATTTATCTATCTTTCTCTATATAGGAACAATAATTTAGTGCCTCATGCACTGCCCAGCCAATATATAAAGGCATCAGTGCATGCCAACTAAATGCACCATTTGGCATTTGTATTTCTTTAATACACATGAGTTAATTTTCACATTGTAATACAATTGCGTTCAAATAATTTACACCTCACAAACAGCTTGTTCGTTCCAAATGGTCTATCCCAGTGTTTCAGCCCCACTCGAACTTCCTTCCACACTCTTTCCCTAATCTTATCAGGATATTCTTTTATTCCTTTCTCCCTGCTCTAGCTATCTGACTTTTCCTTATATCCACACAGGCTTCACATCTAAGTTGCCATTGCAAGTCCCAAAAAGCCTCAGAAAGAAAGGGGCAGAGGTATTCCAACATTCAGGGATGCTGGACATCTGGAGAAATATGAAGCAAAATAAAGAGAGATAGATAGATAGATAGATAGATAGAGAGACAGATAGAGAGACAGATAGAGAGGTAGGTCGATAGGTAGACAGATTGAGAGGTAGGTAGATAGATAGGTAGATAGATAGGTAAGTAGATAGATAGATAGATAGATAGATAGATAGATAGAGATTAGATGAGAGATGTGTAAGTAGATAGATAGTTGTTAATGAACACCTACTTGGTTCCACAGTTAACTGTGTCCCGTTTCCAAAGATAAGCATGTTGCCAAATGCAACATTCACACAGCACTGTGTCCTTTAACAAAAACTCCCTTCAGATTAATTGTAGTAATTTTTCGCTACCTATGGAACTATATTGGAATAGTTGGCATCAGCCGTAGCTCTGGCACTATCTGCACAAAGAGTTTTTTTAAGCCCAGTGATACTTAGGGGCATTTTTATTTTTTGTAATTATTCTGTTACTTTCCATTAAGAAGACGAGGCTTCCATCGGCACACCAGATCATCAGAACCCTATCCACCCCCACTCCCACCCCTTAACCTTAAAGTGCTTAATTCGTTGATTCCTCTGCCTTCCTTTTCTAGAGAAATGATCTCCGGGCTGATCAGTATTTCTTAATATTTCTTAATATTTTCCTTTAATTGTAAATAGCTGAAGAAGTTTATCATCATCATATTATTATCATTATAAATCAGACAGAACCAAGTTTCACTTACTAGGCTGCACAATCAGTTTGGTCCCAGGTCCAAATGTGTGTTTACCGGCATTATTCACACAGCATTGCATACCAATGCAGAAACCCTTTTACCTGATACCAAACATGTGGAATATCTACTCAATGGAGTGCACAATACATTTATAGCCTATCAGCATTCAAAGTTCAAATATTAAGAAGTGCTGAATGTTGCACAGTTCCCATATCGTTCAAATGAATTTAGGTTCAGTCACAATGTGCAATTATTGATTAACATTGTCTACATTTGTTTGGTATCCTTTTACAATCTGCTCATGATTTTGGACCAGAATTGAAAATTGGATTTCCAAGCAATTGACATGGTCATTTTGAGAAACTATTATTGAGTTCTTACCAGGATCAACAACGAGCTTGGTTCCACCTCCAAATACTAAGCTACCATATTTTCCATAATCACACAGTAACTTACCCCTTTGCAAGAACTCAGGATAGTGTTGGCTCCCACGTACCTAAATTATCAACACCGATTGATTCTCAATGTCATATGAGCGAATTGAAATACCTAAACAATGTAACTTTTTGCTCCACATCCTTCTCCTTTTTGAACAAGTGACCCCCTAAGCTGCTCAATAATTCTTGATAGTGTCCCCCCCCCCCAACTCTTTAACTGTGATGAACTGAAGAAAATTATTAACCAAATACAGAATTCGTCTTCACTTACTCGATTGCAATTAATTTGACCCCAGGTCCAAATTTGAGGTTATCTACATTATACACACATTTCCTACCACCTGTCTATCCAATCAAGTGCGTAGCCTATCTACTAAACGAACAACATATTACATTTCTGGGCTTCAGGCATTCCAAGTTAATGTATTAACAAGTGCTGAATATTATATAATTCCTATCTCATTCAAATTTACTTAGGTGCAGTCTCCCATATTTCCACCACTTATTAAACAAAGCAACAGCATAGTTTAATGTTCTCAATGACAACCCGTACATTATTTCGACCAAAATATCAGATTAACTTGCAAAATAATTGACGCGGTCATTATTGAGGAACTGCCTTACCAGGATTGACAATGAGTTTGGTGCCACTTGCAAATACAATTTTATTGAGTCCTCCAGAATTCACACAGTGACTTAAACCTTTACAATAAACACCAGGAAGTGCACCTCCCAATGCACCACCATCATCTCTACCCGTTTATTGTCATGGTCATTTCAGCTGGTTCTAATAACTAAGCAATATGATTGTTAAATTTGCTTGAGTGTTTAGGAGACCTATTCAATGTCTATCAATCATGTTTGTGACATTATTCTTTCAAAATGATTGTGGGTGTACCTGCGCCACATGGACTGCAGCGGTTCAAGAAGGCAGCTCACCACCACCTTCTCAAGGGCAACTAAGGATGGGCAATAAATGCTGGCCCAGCCAGCGAAGCCCACATCCCGTGAATGATTTTTTTTAAAAAAAACATTGGGTTCCACGATTAGTTTAGTCCCACTTCCAAAAATAAGCATTCACACAGACTGACACCTGATAACAAATATCTTCTGAGTTAACTACTATTCTTTGCCTCTCTCACTAATGCAATTGAAAGTAAAGAGGCTCTGATATTAATCTCTCTACCTACAGTTAGGGATAAAGATTGAGTGTGTTAAACATTGCATAGAGGTATTGGTGCATATTAGCAAAAGGCATTGCTTGGGATTTTACTTATTTATTGGGAATTAGTTCCAATATTATAATTAAATTGCATTTACCACAGGAACATACTATTCCACTCCACTGATCTACTCTGGTGCCTCATCTTCACGCTTCGTATCCTTATCATGTAAAACAGCCAGGGCAATCATCAATCCCTGCCTCCCTGCTGTACTTATCCAGCTTCCCCTTAAATCCACACCCGTTGCTTGCCTCAACGTGAATAGCCAGTTCCATGAAGCAGCCTACATGTTCCAATATTCAGCAACATTGAACACATGGAGAAATTACTTGTCTCATTGAAGGCAGTCCGAAGGACATAGCCGCACACGTAACTAGGCGTTAAATGGGTGTTAAAGAATACTTACTTGGCTGCACAGTTAACCTTGTTCCAGTCCCAAAGGTATATTTACCATCAGCTCCAAACTCACACAGCAGTGCATCCCATGGCAATAACTCCCTTCAGGTTAACTACAGTTATCTGATTTGCTCACCCTGGCAGGTTTCTTCTGAGCTGCTAATATCTCCCATGCCAGAATTGTGACACTATTTTTTAAACGACCATTGATATTAATTAGGTATATCCAGTTTTAATTATTCTGATTATTACTCGGGCATAACATAGTTTCCATTAAAACGCCAAGCCTTCGGTTTATATATATAAATCAAATGTGTGTATATATATATATATATATATACACACACAAACATATATATAAATCGAATGTGTATATGTATATGTATATATATATATATGCATATATAAACACATATATATATATAAACATATATTTAATAATCTATATTATATATACCTATATATCTATTTACATCTATCTATATATCTATCTATTTATATATATACATCCATATATATAAAACTCTCCAAGTACTACTCAAGTGCTTCTGAAAGTGCTACACTCTCTCATTCCTTCCCTGAGTTATTATATATTTCATATGCATGGATGGGTTTCACAACCTTTGCAACAACCGGGATGGGCCCTTGGCAATTGGACCATCTTATGGTTTCCCAAACTCTCCTCTCTCTGTTTCAGTCAGTTGATTCATTAATGGAAGTTAAGGCTGTCCTGTTCAATGTTTCTTTCCCTGGATAGAGTAATAATATTAATAGATGGTGATTATGCTCCAGGACGTGTCTTTAATATGATCTAGACAGGAATGGTTGGTAACATTTTGGAATTCGATAAAAAGAACTTATGCCACAAAACAATAAGTAATATTATGGATTGACAGATATTTTACCAATTGATGGCTGCCTCATCTGATTAAGCCTACTCTTGAGTATGTTGAATAAGGAATGTGATTTGAAGAAACAAAGTTGACATCACTGGATGAGGTCACTTTCTGAATGACCAATTGCTTCATCATTACCACTCGAACTAAATCCATTGTTGGAAGACTTTTAATCAAACCTCTAGGCACACCATCGCTAAAACCCGACGACAACACTTCAGTTACAATTGCTCACGATCCCTGCACAACACAGCAATGTAGACATGTGTGTTCAATAGAATTAGACTTCGCAAAGGCCACAGGCAGGTTTCCAATGGAAAAACATTAAGCGCAATGGAAACGGTCACAATGCAACGTGCGATTAGTTCAGTCAAGCAGCTTTCGTTCAAAGTAGTCACCAAAGACATGTGAAGTCTTAAAGCTTTGATCCCGGCACTGACCTGACACCCCATATGTGTCCAAATTAGACAAAGTCAGCCGCAACTGTGCTAAATGAAACTTCAGTTTGTTCTGAGATTGGGTAATTATGGGCGTGAAGGCTCAGAAAGAGATTCAATATGCTTTATTTAAAGGACCATCTATTGGAAATAATGGGGACAGAGACTATGGCGATGCACAACAACTTTCTTGGTTGGAATTTGAGATTCAGCCCTGTTCCAAATATCATCTTGTGGGAAACTGCAATTCCATTATAGCCCACTCAACAAAACATTCTTTCCTTAATAATGATGCTGCTTCCTAGCACGCAGTTAATCCCAGTTAGGAACACCTAAAAGAAAAAGGTATTTTAAGGCGGATCATTCCAAAACGGCGTATTCACAGTATTGAGGGTTTTTTTTTTGTAATATTCGTGGGACGTGGGCGTCGCTGGCTAGGCCAGCATTTATTGTCCATCTTTAATTGCCCTTGTTCAGAGGGCATTTTTAACAGCCAACCACATTTTTGTGAGTCTGGAGTTTACATGCAGGCCAGACCAGGTGAAAGCGGCAGATTTCCTCCCCTGAAAAGACATTAGCGAGCGAGATGTTTTTTCCTTATGACAATCGTTTCCATGGTCATCATTAGACCTTTGATTCAATTCAGTTGAATTCGATTTCAAACATTCCCCCCCTCCTAGCCCCCCCTCACTACCCCACCCCCATCGTGGTAGGGCGTTCTACACTCTCTCTGCTCTCTGATTGAAGATGTTTCGCCTGAGTTCCATGTTTGTGACTATCGTACCTCTCCTATCCTCACAATTGGTGAAAAATCATCTATTTCTCTCCCCTATCAAACTCCTTCTTAACATTGAAAAAAGCCCTGTATTATCTGACCCCTTCAGCCTTCTCATTACTCGAGAAACGGCCCAGACTGTTGAGCATTTCTTGATGGTTATCATTGACCTATAATTCAAAGTACTGACGATACATATCAACAAAATGATTATCACCCTAATAAGGAATTAAACTGCACTTACTGAGTTGCACCATTAATTTGGTCCCTGATCCAAATGTGAGTTTGCCATAATTATTCACACAGCATTACATATCAGCACAGAAACCCTTTGACCAGATGCCTAATAAAAACCTTCCACGAAATGAACTGCATATTATATTTATGGATCTGAATATTTCCAGATGAATTGCTAGTAAAGTGCTGAATGTTGCATCTCATCGAATTCAATTTAGGTTCAATCTGCCTCACACATCAATACAGCTTATGAACTATAGTTTAACTTCGCCTAGGTCTGCTTAGTGTCCATAGGCAATCAATACATTGTTTCGATCACAAATGTATGATGAGCTTGCAAAATAATTTAAATAGTTATTTTGAGGAACAACTACAGGGTTCTTACCAGGATTGACAATGAGGTTGGTTCTCCCTCCAAATATCATTTTATTGTAGCCTCCAGAAGCCACACACTAACCTATCCCTTTACAAGAACTCAGGTTAGTGGTGTTTCCCAATGCACCATTACTATCGCCAATGATTTAGTGCAATTGTCTATTCCATGACTTGCTATGGCCACATAATTTTGGCTATCTTATTCGTGGCAGTACTTTAATTCATTCCAATCGGATTTGTGACATTAATTTTTCACAATCCAACACTTACTGGGTTCCACGGTTAGCTTTGTCCCACTTCCAAAGATAAGCTTGATTGCCCCAACATTCACACAGCCCTACACTGCCTGTCAAAAACTTTCAGAGTTAATTACTACTCTTGCTGGATTATATTTATATAATATATATTTAATTCTCCCTCTCCTCTCTTTTCCCCCTTTCTCGCTCTCTCTCCCCCTCTCTTTCTCTTTCTCCCTCTCTCTCTTTCTCTCTCTCTTTCCCTCTCTCTCTCCCTCTCTCTCTCTCTTTCTCTCTCACTCCCTTACTCTCTCACCCTTTCCCTCTCTCATCCTTTCCCACTCCCTTTCCCTGTCTCCCTTTCTCTCTCTTGCTTTCTCTCTCTCTGTCTTGTTCTCTCTTTCTCTTTCACGTTCTCTCTCTTTCTTACTCTCTCCCCTTCCCCCTCCCCCTGTTTCTCCCTCGTTCTATCTATTTACATAGGAATAATTTTAGTACTTCTGCAGTGTACAGATAAGAGCACAGGTACGTAAACATATTGAGGCTTCAGTGCATATCAACAGAAATCGCATGTAGGCAATTATATGTGCTTAATGTTCAGGTGTTAGTTAGGCATGATAATAATTTACACGATAAATAATTTGCATGTTTATCCAGCGGTCTAGTCCAGCGTTCATGTTGCACATGAGAAACTTTCTTTATCTAATCCTACCAGGCTATTCTTAGATTCCTTTGATCCTGCACTCAGCCAGTTTCCCTTAAATCCACATATGCAACTCTCCCTCGTTCTATACTCCAAAATGAAGTGGCATAAATGTTCCAAAATTCAGGGTTAATTGAACATGTGGAGTTATTGTTTGATTCATTGCTCCCAGTACAGAACACACATACATACCCAGCACACATAAGCCTATTGTTCTTAATGAATACCTACTTCGTACCACAGTTAATTTTGTCCCCTCTCAAAAAGATAAGCTTAGCCCCAAACCCCAGCATTCACACATTGTGCTCTTTAGCAAAAAAGCCCCTCCAGGTTAACTATATTAATGTTAGCAAAATTATTTTTGAGACTCACCCACATTGCTGTGGGTCTGGAGTCACATGCAAGCCAGGCTAGGTGAGGACAACAGATGTCCTTCTCTAAAGGACATTAATGAACCATATGGGTGCTTGCAACAATTGGTTCATGCTCATCATTAGATTTTTAACTCCAGATTTTTATTGCATCCAAATTCCACCATCTGCCTTGGTGAGATTCTAACTGGGATCCCCCAAAACATTACCCTAGCTCTCTGATTTACCGGTGCAGTACCAATACCACTACCCTGGGTTTCTGAACTATCAGCTTAGGGGCAATAGCCAGCCATTTAAGTCAACTACAGATTAATAACGTTCTGGTCTGTTGCCAGCATATGTGCCTTTAGTGTCATTGAGGTAGAATTACAGGTAACATTTGGAATTTGATTAATAACTCCACCGATCTAAGTGATAACGCCCATTATGCTCTGACACACTTATCCACTTTGATGTATCTATGCTAACCTTATCGACCATGTGACAGAAATTTTCTCTTGAAACATTAATTGCATTTTCTAATGACTATTTCAGATTGATGACTCCCAATTTTGTCCACCCCCTCCACCAACAAGGTGGAAAAGTCTCCTCTTTGTTCTGCATTCGTCTTGATATTAAAGACCCCTCTACCGGAGGACTCAGCCTTCGCTTTTCGCGAGATGGTTATTATTTACCTTTGCTTGCAAAGGACGGACGACACTTATTAGCAAAACAATATTTTGCCTCCTATCACGATGCTAAAGGGGAATGCAGAATGAGGCACCACTTACTAGGTTCCACAGTTAGCTTTGTCCCAGCTCCAAATGTTAGCTTATCCAAGTTATTCACACAGCATTACATCCCAGTGCAGAAACCCCTTTTGCATGACACCAAGCATACAGACTACCCACGAGATCAACTGAATGCCATTTTAATACATGAGTCAACAATCCATGTTAAAGTATCAATAAGTGCCTAATCTAACATTAGCTTCAAATCATATAAAGCAATTTCATTTCAATCATCCTCGCGCGTTCATGCTTCACGGTTACTGAATGTAAAATTATTGTTTAGCTTCATCCATGTCTACTTGGTGCCCCTTGAATATCTTAACTTTAACCAGAATTTATAACTTGCTCAAAGGCCAACTTTAATAGCCACTTTTGCTCAATTTTAATGAGCTCTGACCAAGGTTAACAAGGAGCTTGGTGCTTCTTCCAAATATCAGTTTATCAAGACTCCCTGATTTCCCGCAGTGACTTATCACTTTATAAGAACTCAAAGTGGCGTTTGTTCCCCATGTCCCACTATTATCATGACTGATGGACGCCCACTGCCATTTCAGTCACTTGGAATCACTGGAGGTAATTGTTATCTCTGCTATCTCATTCGTGATTATTCTTTCAATCAAACCTGACACGTTATCCTTTCAACACGCAACACCTACTGGGTTCCACGATTACTTTGGTCCCAACTCCAAAAATGAGCTTGTTGGTCCCATCATTCACACAGCCCTACCCTGCCTAACAAAGACCTTCTGCGTTAACCACTGTCCTTTGTCTGTGTGGATAGGACAATGTAAGCAGGCAGCAGTTTATATTGTAATTATATTTTCTGTCTATATATCCTAGCAGTTGGATTTTCTCTGTGAATCTATTTGTCATGTCTGTCTGTATATCCTCTCCACTTATTTGATCAGTATGTCCATCTATCTGTTAGTCAACTTGGCTTGTCGGTCTGTCAGCCTATTTGTCCTGTCAGTCTATCTGTCAGTCTATTTGTCCTGTCAGTCTATCTGTCAGCCTATTTGTCTTGTTGGCCTATCTGTCTGTCTGCTTGTCCTGTCAGTCTATTTGTCTTGTCGGTCTATCTGTCAGCCTATTTGTCCTGTCAGTCTATCTGTTAGTCCATTTGCCCTGTCGGTCTATCAGTCAGCCTATTTGTCCTGTCAATCTATTTATCTGTCAGTCTATTTATCCTGTCAATCTGTCTATGTGTCGGTCTACTTGTCCTGTCAGGCTGTCTATCTGTCAGTCTATTCTTTCTGTCAGTCTATCTATATAACCTTTTCTCTCCTGCTTTAACATGCTTCTTAATTCTAGGTGATTCACCTCTAACTTGCTGACCATCCTAATACTTCTTTGCATGTTCAAATGTCAAACCTTGTTGGCTAATATTCCTGTGAAATGCCTGATGGCGCTTTACCCCATTCAGAGTACTATCCGAATGCCAGCTGCTGTGGCCTTTTTAATGCACCACATTATTTGGCATTTTGACAAAGGAAAGTTGACCCACGTAATCGTAGCTCAGTTCAGATGATAATTTCAGTTTTATAAGAAGGTACTTTATAAGTAACCATTATTGTCCTCTTACCGGGATTAACAACGAGTTTGGTGCCTCCACCAAATATCAATTTACCAAGGGTCCCAGATGGCACACAGTCGTTTATCTCTTCACAAGAACTCAAGACAACCTTGCTTCTCAATGTACCACTATTATCATGACTGTTTGATTCTCAGTGTCATATCAATGACTTAAAATAACTAGGCAATTTAATTGTGATCTCTGCTATCTTATTCGTGATAATCCTTTAAATCAAATTTACGGCATTGTTCTTTCCAAATCCAGCACTTACTGCTCTGACTGCCAATCATAGTGGAAAAGGTGATATCACTGACTGCTAGTGTAATGAAACTATCTGCACAGACTATTCTAAACAATCATTGATAATTTTTAAGCATTCTTAGTCTTAGATTCATTTCGTCTGGTCGTAACCATTAATCATTAAACATTCAGGGCTCCAATTCTACAGGTCAGTTCAAAGGATTTCTCAAATGCTTCCCAATGAATGAATCTGTAGAGTGGGATCCAATGATTAACTTTAACTCACAGGGCGGGATATTAGTAATTGAAATAAGCAATGATTTCTGACACTTTTCTACCACAGGGCTTGATTGAGGGCATTAGTACAGATAACTTAAGGGGAAACTGTAAAAGCATAAGCAGGAAGATGGCAATACAAGGGTTATGCTGATAAAGACCCTTGAGGAACGTTGGAAAGAGGCTTGAGTGGATTCTAAGCGCTAGCATGGACTGCCTGGGCCGAATGGTCTGTTTTACAGTGCATTGTGGGCTATTATAAAATAAATGTTTCAATTATCAACATCATAATTAGAGAAAAAACAGAATGAAACTTCACTTACTAGGCTGCACAATCAGTTGGGTCCCAGGTCCAAATACTGGCTTGTAATTGCTATTCACACAGCAATACACACCAATGCAGAAACCCTGTCACCTGATGCCAAGTATATACCCTATTTACAAAGTTAGCTGAATGCTACATCATTGATAATGTATACATAAATATAAGTTAAAATATTACCTTGTGTCTCAATCTACATGATTGTATTTCTGTCCATTATATTCTGTGCAAATTGTGGGGCACAACTTCGACCTTTCTCTCCACTCCAAATATCTATTTGAAGGAGTCAATATGGACAAACCCTTACATCCCTCAACAATATTTAGTTTCTTAACAATCTCCCTAACACATGCTGAATTCACAGTAAGGGCATGACATCATGTTACGCAATTGCCAATGTGAGGCGGTTTGGAACAAATTATAGATGGTTAATTTGATCCACAGTCCAACTAATTTGATGCCATGTCTCTCCTTTCTGTTCGAAAGCATAACACAGGCATCTTGAAACATCTCACTGACTTGGTTTAACACAGAGCCTGAGCCCTGACCCTAAGACCAGCATCTCGGCAATGTATCCGCCGACTGCTGTGCTGATCCTCCAACTCTGCCACCCTCAGGCTTCATATAACTCACTATTTCTTAAAGAAGCATCAGTTGTTTGAGTTAACTCTTAGAATTTATGATGTAGGAGCAGTTAATATCTCATACTTCAAGTAGGCTTTACATGGGAGGGCACAGGAGTTGCAGCACATTATCTGATCATCATGGCCCACATGTCTATGCCCACTTTCTGGCATTCCATACATCATCTATCCCTATCCATATCCCCCAATTCCTTTCTCCATGTGTACTTATCAACTTTCTCTTAACTGCATCGATAATATTCAAGTGAATTCTACTTTGCTGGCAAGATTCACACCTTCACTTATCTCTGGGGAAATAGCTTTCCCCAAAGTTCTGTATTATATTTATTAGTGACTGTCTTCCACTGATAACACCTGGTTTTGATCCCTTCGACAAATGGAAAAATGTTAAAGGCCTCTTATTTCTAGAGAAAAGTTCCCCAGCCTGTTGTCTTTTTCATTAATATCGTCCTTAACTTGTAAAGAAAAGGTTACATTTATTCATTAAACACTGCCTTAACTATCATCCTCACCATCAAAAAAATATCAGGATGAAACTTCACTTACTAGGTTCCACAATCAGTTTGGTCCCAGGTCCAAATATTAGCTTATGTAGTCATTCACACAGCATTACATACCAGTGCAGAAACCCTATTGCGTGTATTGGCTACCTAAGAAATCAACTACATGTCACAGTTAGGCATTATCAAAGTGCTAAGTTAAGATATTCAAAAGTTTCTCGATCTGCATGGTTTCCAGCTCCTTTAAATCCATTTAACTTCACTTGGTTTCACATTGATGCCCCTTTACAGAACACAAAAGTATATGGTTTGATCTTGACTACAGTATTTCAACTTTGTGCTGCCTGCCATTGGTACCATAATTTGAGCAGGATTCATAATTTACTTGCAGACTAATTTACCTGCTTATTTTGAAGAGCTATGGGTGAATTCTTACCAGGATTAACAATTAGCTTGGTGCTCCCTCCAAGTACCGTTGCACTGTACATTAAAGCATCCTCACAGTAGTGTATCCCTTTACCATAAACCGGGATAATGTTGTTTGCCAATGTGCCAGGTGCTGATATTTCATTGTCACTTCAATGACTGGAAATAACTAAGCAATCCACTTGTTATGTTTTCTCGTTAGTAGTGACATTATTTTCTTTTGATCATATTTATGGCATTATATTTTTAAAATGCAACACTTACTGGGTTCTACGATTAGTCTAGTCCCACTTCCAAAAATAAGCTTTCTGCTCGCATCATTCACACAGCCCTGCACTGCCTGACAAAAACCTTCTGAGTCAGTGATTCTCCTGTGTCTACCTTACCAATGCTATTTAGGTGAACATGCGCTCATTTTACCTCAGCAGTTAGTTTGCATGCATTTTTCAGCCTGTCTACATGCCTGTCCACCTGCTTGTCAGTCTAGTTAACCTGTCAGTTCATTTCTCCTGTTAAACTATTTTTCCTGTCTGTTTGCCCTACCCTGTATTTTTGCCCTCCACCTAATTATCTTGTCTGTCTGTATATCCTGGCAATCGGATTTCTCCTGTGAATCTATCTGTCATGTCTGGCTGTCTATCCTCTCCGCCTATTTGATCTGCCTATCCGTCTATCTATCAGTCTGCTTGTCCTCTGGGTCCATCTGTCAGCCTATTCGCCCTGTCAGTCTATCTGTCAGCCTATTTGCCCTGTCGGTCTATCTGTCAGTCTATTTGTCTTGTCGGTCTATCTGTCAGCCCATTTGTCCTGTCAGTCTATCGATCTGTCAGTCTATTTGTCCTATCAGTCCGTCTATCTGTAAGTCTATTTGTCCTGTCAGTCTGCCTATGTGTCAGTCTACTTGTCCTGTCAGACTGTCTACCTGTCAGCCTATTTCTCCTGTCAATCCATCTATCTGTCAGTCTACCTGTCCTGTCAGGCTGTCTATCTGTCAGTCTATTTGTCCTGTCAGTCTATCTATCTGTCAGTCTATTTTTTTCTGTCAGTCTATCTATATAACCTTCTCTCTCCTGCTTTAATACGCTTCTTAAAGTCTAGGTGCTTCACTTCTAACTTGCTGACCATCCTAATACTTCTTTGCGTGTGCATAGGTCAAATCCTTTTGGCTAATATTCCTGTGAAATGCCTGGTGGCGCTTTACCCCATTCAGAGTACTATCCGAATGCCAGCTGCTGTGGCCTTTTTAATGTGTCACGTTATTTGGCATTTTGACAAAGGGAAGTTGACCCACTTAATCGTAGCTCAGTTTAGATCATAATTTCGGTTTTATAAGAAGGTACTTTATAAGTAACCATTATTGTCCTCTTACCGGGATTAACAACGAGTTTGGTGCCTCCTCCGAATATCAATTTACCAAAGGTCTCAGATTGCACACAGTAGTTTATCTCTTCACAAGAACTCAAGGCAACCTTGCTTCTCAATGTACCACTATTATCACGACTGTTTGATTCTCAGTGCCATATCAATGACTTAAACTAACTAGGCAATTTAATTGTGATCTCTGCTATCTTATTCGTGATAATCCTTTAAATCAAATTTACAGCATTGTTCTTTCCAAATCCAGCACTTACTGCTCTGACTGTCAATCATAGTTGAAAAGTTGATATCACTCACTGCTAGTGTAATAAAACTATCTGCACAGACTACTTTCAACGATCATTGATAATTCTTAGGCATTCTTAGACTTAGATTTATTTAGGCTGCTCATAACCATTAATCATTAAACATTCAGGGCTCCAATTCTACAGGTCAGTTCAAAGGATTTCTCAAATGCTTCCCAATGGTTTAATGTGTAGAGAAGGATTCAACTCTTAACTTTAACTCACAGTGCGAGATGCTAGTAATTGAAATAAGCAATGCTTTCTGACACTTTTCTAGCACAGGGCGTGATTGGGGGCATTGGTACAGATATACTTAAGGGGAAACTGTAAAAGCATAAGCAGGAAGATGGCAATACAAGGGTTAAGCTGATAAAGCCCCTTGAGGAATGTTGGAAAGGGGCTTGAGTGGAGTCTAAGTGCTAGCATTGACTGCTTGGGCCGAATGGTCTGTTTTAATGTGGGCTATTATAAAATAATGTTTCTATTATCACTACCATAATTAGAGGGAAAAAACAGAATGAAACTTCACTTACTAGGCTGCACAATTAGTTGAGTCCCAGGTCCAAATATTGGCTTGTCATAGCTATTCACACAGCAATACACACCAGTGCAAAAACCCTTCCACCTGATGCCAAGTATATGCCCTATCTACGTTGTAAACTTAATGTTACATCATTGATAATGTATAAATAACTATAAGTTAAAATATTACCATATGTCTCAATCTACATGACTGTATATCTGTCCTTTATATTCTATGCAAATTCTGGGGCTGAACCTTGACCTTTCTCTCCACTCAAAATATCTATTTGAACTAGCCAATATTCACGAACCATTACATTCCTCAACAATATTTCTTTTCTTAACAATCTCCCTAACTCATGCTGAATTCACACAAAGAGCATGCCATCATGTTCCCCAATTGGCTATGCGAGGAGTGTGGAACAAATTATGGAAGGTTAATTTGATTCACAGTCCGACTAATTTGATGCCATGTCTTCCTTTCTGTTCGAAAGCATAAAAGAGGCATCGTGAAAATCTCACTGATTTGGTATAACACAGAGCCTGAGCCCTGACCCTAAGACCAGCATCTCGGCAATGTACCCGCCGACTGGTTGCTGACCCTCCAAGTCTGCCACCCCCAGGCTTCATATCACTCAATATTTCTTAACGAAGCATCAATTATTTGAGTTAGCTCTTAGAATTTATGATGTAGGAGCAGTTAATGTCTCGTACACCACTAGGCTTTACATGAGAGGGCACAGGAGTTGCAGCACATTATCTGATCATCATGGCCCACATGTCTATGCCCGTGTTCTGGCATTCCATACATCATCTATTCCTCTCCATATCCGCCAATTCCTTTCTCCACGTGTACTTATCAACTTTCCCTTAACTGCATCGATACTATTCAAGGGAGTACTCCCTTTGCTGGCAAGATTCACACCTTCACTTATCTCTGGGGAAATAGCTTTCCCCAAGTTCTGTATTATATTCATTAGTGACTGTCTTCCACTGATAACACCTGGTTTTGATCCCTTGGACAAATGGAATAATGTTAAATGCCTCTCCCCCTCTGCCTTCTTATTACTAAAGGAATGATCCGCAGCCTGTTGTCTCTTTCATTAATACCTTAACTTATAAAGAAAAGGTTACATTTAATAATTAAATATTGCTTTAACTATCATCCTCACCATTAAAAAAAAAATCAGGATGGAACTTCACTTACTAGGTTTCACAATCAGTTTGGTCCCAGGTCCAAATATTAGCTTAGTATAGTCATTCACACAGCATTACATACCAGTGCAGAAACCCTATTGATTGCATTGGCTACCTAAGAAATCAACTACATGCCATAGTTAGGCATTATCAAAGTGCTAAGTTAAGATAATCAAAAGTTCCTCCATCTGCATTATTTCCAGCTTATTTAACTCCATTTAAATTCACTTGGTCTCACACTGATACCCCTTTACAGAACGCAAAAAAATATATAGTTTGATTTTGACTACAGTATTTCAACTTTGTGCTATTAGCCATTGGTGTCTTACTTTGAGCAGGATTCATAATTTACTTGCAGACTAAATTACCTGCTTATTTTGAAGAGCTATGGGTGAATTCTTACCAGGATTAACAATTAGCTTGGTGCCCCTCCAAATACCGTTGCACTGTACATTAAAGCATCCTCACAGTAGTGTATCCCTTTACCATAAACCGGGATAATGTTGTTTGCCAATGTGCCAGGTGCTGATATTTCATTGTCACTTCAATGACTGGAAATAACTAAGCAATCCACTTGTTATGTTTTCTCGTTAGTAGTGCCATTATTTTCATTCGAACATATTTATGACATTATATTTTTAAAATACAACACTTACTGGGTTCTACGATTAGTCTAGTCCCACTTCCAAAAATAAGCTTTCTGCTTCCATCATTCACACAGCCCTGCACTGTCTGACAAAAACCTTCTGAGTCAGTGATTCTCCTGTGTCTACCTTACCAATGCGATTTAGGTGAACATGCGCTCATTTTACCTCAGCAGTTAGCGTGCATGTATTTTTCGTCCTCTCTAAGTGCCTGTCCACCTGCCTGTTAGTCTAGTTGACCTGTCAGTGTATGTCTCGTGTCAGTCTATTTATCCTGTTAAACTATTTTTCCTGTCTGTTTGCCTTCCTGTCTTTTTGTCCAGTCTTTCTAATTATCTTGACTGTCTATATATCCTGGCAATTAGGTTTTCCCTGTGAATCTATTTGTCATGTCTGTCTGTCTATCCTCTCCGTCCATTTGATCTGTCTGTTCGCCTGTCAGTCTGTTCGTCTTGTCAGTCTTTCTGTCAGTCTACTTGCCTGTCAGTCTATTTATCTGTCAGTCTACTTGTCCTCTCGGTCTGTCAATCTACTTGTCTTGTCAATTTATCTATCTGTCAGTCTTATTTGTCCTGTCAATCTATCTATCTGTCAGCCTATTTCTCCTGTCAGTCTGTCTACCTATCAGTCTATTTGTCCTGTCAGTCTGTCTATCTGTCAGTATATTTGTCCTGTCAACCTATCTATCTGTTTGTCTATCTGTCCTGTCAGTCTGTCTATGTGTCAGTCTACTTGTCCTGTCAGTCTATCTGTCAGTCTATCTTATCTGCCAGTCTATCTATATAACCTTCTCTCTCCTGCTTTAACGTGATTCTTAATGCCTAAGTGCTTCACCGCTATCTTGCTCACCTATCCAAATACTTCTTTGCGTGTTCAAGTATTAAATATTTTTGGCTAATATTGCTGTGAAATGTCTGGTGGCGCTTTACCCAATTTGCGCCACATTATTTGGCATTTTAACAAAGGAAAGTTGACCGACGTAATCGTAGCTCAGTTTCGATCATAATTTCGGCTTTATAAGAAGCACAATTGCGTAATTACAGCACTGGAAACCATTACACATAATACCTGAATCATCATATCCAATTTAAATAAGGAACAACATGAATGAATCAAACAGAGAAATTGTAGCTAAGACAAGAAACATATACAGAAATAAACACATAGTTTCTTCTAGTTTTGAATGACTACCTACTTGGCTCTACAGTTAACTTTGTGCCAATTCCAAAGAAGAGCCTCCCGGTGCCATCGTTCACACAGCGTTCAACCCTTAAGCAAAAACTCATTTCTAACTAGCTTTAGTGCAGTTAATTCTCTCTTTGCCAGTCATATTTTCACATTGGGTATCACCGAATCCCATTATGGCAAAACAATCTGTACAGATCATTTGAAATGCTTAATAATAGTTACACGTGACTTCTTTTCTCTTAAAGCTTGCCCTTAGCCCAAGATAACTTATTTCTTTTTCGCTTAAGTTGCAGGGCTACCATTTATAGTATCTCAGTTCGTCAGATTATCCCTAATGTGCCCAAGTACCGCAGCAACTCTCTTAGAACTTCAGTGGAATTGTTATCGTGGATTTATGCATTTTAACCTCCGAACGCGGATCCACCTCATAACTTTCCAACACACAGGATAGGTTGCTAGCCATTGAGCAAAGTCATGATTTATGGCATTTGTAAGTGCCCTGGCGGGTACTTAAGGGGAGGTGGTGCTATAGTGGTATTGTCACTGGCCTGGTATTCCAGAGACCCCGGGTAATGCTCAGGGGCCCTGGGTTAGAATCCCGCCACAGCGGGTGATGGAACTTGAATTCATTAAAAGCCTTGTTCATTGATGTCTTCTGGGCTAGGGAATCTACCACCATCTACATGTACCTCCAGACCCTCGAGTCTTAAATGGTCTTTAAACAATAGTAACTCTGGGTGGGCAATAAACGCTGGCCTAGCCAGCGACTAAAAACAAAGTCTTTTTCCTCAGCAATACTGAAGGTCCGTACTGCCAACGATTAATGAAACAATATTTCCCTTTTAATAGTTGCTAATTATGTCCCAGATTATTATGTCTTTAACACAACCGAGGTGGATACTTTGGAAACACGTGTAAAGGTAAGGCTGCTTCCCAACGTGGTCAAGAATTCTCATTCTCATTTCAGTGGCCCGACACACCGAAACCAGCTAATTGTTCTACCTTCCAGGTTACCCGTGACAATTCTTCAATTTATGTCAGTCAGAGTTGTGACATTGTTCTTTGAAAGCAGAACACTTACTGGGTTCCACGATTAGTCTGGTGCCTCTCCCGAAAATAAGCTTCCTGTTTCCTTAACTCACACAGCTCTACACCGCCCAACAAAAACCTGCTTTGTTAATTAGCCTTCCGGGTCTGTCCTACCAACATAATGTACAGCAGCAGACGCCCATTTTGTGTTAGAAGTTGGTATGCTTCGATTTCTTTTATATGTCAGCTTTTCTGTCAGTCTGACTACTTATCCTATCTATCCATCTCTTTCTATCCATTCCTCCCCGACCTATGGGAACAACCTAGTGGCTCATGTATTGCACACCCTACACCCACCGTGGAGAGGCAATGGCATGGTGGCATAGTCGCTGGGACAAGTATTCCAAAGACCGAGGGTAATTCTGTGGGGAACCCGGGCTCAAATCCATGGTGGAATTTGAATTCAATTTTTAAAAAATCTGGAATTAAAAGTCTCGTGATGGCTATGAAACCATTGCCGATTGTCAGAAAAAACCCATCTGAGTTCACTAGATGAAGTTCCATCGATTGAAGTGAGCTGGGAATCATGTAGATTGAGGTATTTTTGAATATCTTAGTTTAGCCTAGCCTTGATAATGCTCAACTAATGTCCTTTAGGGAAGGAATCTGCCATCCTTACCTGGTCTGGCCTATGTGTGACTCTGGGCAGCCCACAGCAATGTGGTCGACTCTTAAATGGCCCCCTGAACAGGGGCAACTTAGGGATGGGCAATAAATGACGGCCCAGCCAGAAACCCCAACACCCCATGATCAAATAAAAACAAGGAATGGGGCGTTTTATTGAATCCTGTTAATCACATTTTAATTTAATGTTGCTACGTTTCCTCTAAAATTTGTCTTTTTTTGCAGTTTCCCTATGAGGGGCTGATTTTTAATTTGTCCCCCTGTTTGTTAATATGATTTGGACCCCAAAAGAGTTCATTCCACCTCAGATTACAAAAATACTGGCTGTAGATGAGAATTTCCACTTGGGCAAAATAGATAGCCGCAGTTAGGATGTGTTAGGAACATTCCTAATCGTTAATCTAATACGTATTACTGAGCTCGGTCTATGTACTGTAATGTATAACTTACTTGGTGTGACTGTTAGCTTGGTTCCAGCTCCGAATGTGATCTCATTTCCATAACCCACACAGTAGGATAAACCAGTGCAAAAACCCATTCCCCCAGCTCTGGTGCCAGAAATCAGAGCTCCTTATGTCATCGAATTGAACATGGGAACATTTTTCAATACCATGGAGCACAAAGTTAACTTTTTCATCTTCCCATCCAATTGGCACTCACTAACTGCTTCACCACTCTGTGCATGACTTTACATTTCCCAGTGAGCATTCTACTCAAAGACCAGGCCCAGATGACCGAGGTCACCTATCCCGAATCTGCCTTCATTGAGCGTACGAACATAAGAACGAGGAGCTGGAGTCGGCCATTCGGCTCCATCGAACCTGCTACGCCATTCAATCAGACCATGGCTGATCTGTATGTAACCTCAACTCTACATTCCTGCCCATCCCGGATAACCTCTCACCCCCTCGTTAATCAAGAACTTATCTCCCCCTACCTTAAAACATATTTAAAGGCCCTGCTTCCGCCCACCGCCTTTTGAGGAAGAGAGTTCCAAAGACCCACGGCCCCTTGAGAGAAAAATATTTAATATTTAATAAGCTCCTGAACGTCGATTTTAATCATTTTGGTTATGCATGTCCTCATCTCTGTCTTAAATGGGTGACCCCTTATTTTTCAACAGTGACCCCTGGTTCTAGATTATCCCACAAGAGGCAACTTCCTCTCCACATCCAACCTGTCAATTCCTCTCAGGATCTAATATGTTTCAATCAAGTCACCTCTTACTCTTCTAAACTCCAACGGATACAAGCCTAGCCTGTCCACCCTTTCCTCATAAGACAACCCACCCATTCCTGGTATTAGGCTAGTAAACCTTCCCCGAACTGCTTCGGACGCTCGCTGTGTATTTGGTGTTTTTCCCGTGAGACACCTTGGGGCAATTCATTTCTTTAAAGGCGATATATAAATGCAAGTAATCGTTGCTGCTTAATGCACTACATTATTGAGCCTTTACCAAAGCACAATAGACCCAGATAATCAAGGTCAACGTGGATATTAGTTCTAGCTTGGCAAAATCATAATGGCAGATAGTTGACCAAATTGATCAGACCCATCACCGTTAAAGAGCAAATTATCAGACCCATTCTTCAATAAAAAAAGTAGCAGGAATTAACTGAACACATGGATAAATTACTTGATACATTGCAGGCAGGGTTCAATAACTGACACATAAATAAACAGATAGTCGAAAGGCACGAATAACACCTACTTGGCTCCACAGTTAGCTTTGTCCCACCTCCAAAGATCAGTTTTGTGTTACCTCCAAAGTTCACACAGCGTTCAGCCCTTTAGCAAAAACCCCCCAGTACACTATTAACCTGACTGACAATTATACCTGGCATCACTAAATTCCATCATTATGAAATTCGCTGTGCAAGACATTTGACACGAGTATTCACAATTATTAGGCATAAAAAAACATATAATATGGCCTGTTCCACAGTCCAAGAATGATGCTGATTTTTCATGCAGGGGGATCTTATCTCTCCAACTGCTTCCCAAGCACAGATGAATATGCTAAACTCGCAATATTTCTCTTTACTTTATTAATTGGGTGCAACTTTCAGCGCTAACCCACCCCTAATTAAGGGTCAGCCAGATCGTTGTGGGTCTGGAGTCACATTGTAGGGCAGAACCACAGGTTCCCTTCTCTAAGGGGCATGGGGGAAGCAGATGGGTCTATGGTCACCATTAGAATTTGATTGAAATCAAATTTTACCATCTGCTGTAAAAGGGATTCGAACCTGAGTCTTCATATTACAAAGCCAACGACAAAGGCACTATGCTACCGCCACACCATGAATTAGTGCTCCCTGCAGTCGATATGTTTGGCAAGACAGTAGGCTCCAATTTACAACTTTTGGGGTTAGGTTTGGATCTTTTGCCTTCGCCTTTAAATTTCAGATACACAAATTTATTAACTCTCCCATAATATATTGGATGAGATTTGCAACACTGAAAATAGTCATTCGATTCAACTGTTCTGAGTCCTTATTTATGCTCCACAGGACTTTCAACCCTTCCTCCAATATCTCATCCTCTCGACATATCCAGCTAATTTTTTTCCCAGTGATTTATTTCTCTAGCCTCCGCATAAGGGGGGTATATATTGTTTGCATCAAGCGCAATGTAATGTTCTAGCAAGTTCCACATTCGAACAATCCTTTTTTTTTATTATTCATTCATAAGATGTGGGCATCACTGGCTAAGCCAGCATTTACTGCCCATCCCTACTTGCCCCCTTGAGAAGGTGGTGGTGAGCTGCCTTCTTGAACTGCTGCAGTCCATGTGGTGTACGTACACCCTCAGTACTGTTAGGAAGGGAGTTCCAGGATTTTGACCCAGCGACAGTGAAGGAACGGCCGATATATTTCCAAGTCAGGATGCTGAGTGACTTGGAGGGGAAATTCCAGGTGGCGATGTTCCCATCTATCTGCTATCTTTGACCTTCTAGATGGTAGTGGTGATGGGCTTGGAAGGTGCTGTCTCAGGACTCTTGGTGAGTTGCTGCAGTGCATCTTGTAGATGGTACACACTGCTGCCACAGTGTGCCAGTGGTGGAGGGAGTGAATGTTTATGGATGTGATGCCAATCAAGCGGGGCTGCTTTGTCCTGGATGGTGTCAAGCTTCTTGTGTGTTATGGGAGCTGCACTCATCCAGGCAAGTGGGGAGTATTCCATCACACTCCTGACTTGTGTCTTGTAGACAGGCTTTGGGGAGTCAGGAGGCGAGTTATTCATCGTAGGATTCCCAGCCTTTGACTAGCTCCTGTAGCCACATTATTTATATGGCTGGGTCCAGTTCATTTTCCGGTCAATGGTAACCCCCAGGATGTTGATAGGTGAACGTGATTGGGTCAAGATGTTTGCACTGTATGCATTCCAGTTGTTAATGACTTTCTTACCTTGGTCAGCCACCGTGTTATCTTCACCAATAATTGAACATCCCTTTTCGCACCTACCCCATTGAAACCCATCAGATTGTTTAAAGACATTGATCAGCTGGCCCCACAGCTTTCCCTGTTTACAGAGAAATGGTCTCCAACCTGTTCCCCCTTCCCTGATTGTCACCTCTTAACTTTAACTGTAATGAGCTGGTGATAATTAACAAGAGAGCAGCATTTTGACCGTCATTACCATCATGGAAGTACAGAAGCAAGCTTCACTTACTAGGTTCCACTATTAGTTTGGTCCCAGTTCCAAATGTTAGCTTGTTGAGCATATTCACACGGCATGTCAGGCCAGTGCATAAACCCTTTACCTGATGCCTATAACTTTATGTTACACAACATGCATTACCGAAGGGCTAAATTACAGTTTTAACACACGCCTGATGTCTCATTATTCTCACCTCGCTCTAATCAATTTAGCTTTTGTCGGTCATATATATATATATGTAATTTAATTTTGGCCAGATCGTTGACGTATTATTTTGACCAAGATTTATCATTTGCCTGCAGCTTAATGCCCCTGTTTCAATAGTTTGAATTCTTACCGGGGTTAACAGTGATTTTGGTGCCAGTTCCAAAGACTATTTTACCAAATCCTCCAGTATTCACACAGTGAGTTCCCCCTTTACAAGAACCCAGGAGAGTGCTGCTTCCCAAAGTACCACCACTTTCGCTACTGGCTTATTCTCAACTCAATGACTTGAAATAACTAAGAAATTCAATTGCTCTATTTTCTAGATTATTCATGATAATCCTATAGTTTCTTTCAATCAGGTTTGAGACGTTATTCTTTCAAAATACAGCACTTACTGGGTTCCACGATTAGTCTGGTCCCACTTCCAAAAATAAACTTGTAGCTCCCATCCCTCACACAGCCCTACACTGCTTAATAAAAACCTTCTGGGCTAATTACTGTTCTTTGTCTATCTTACCGATGCAATTTAAGTGAGCAGGCGCCCATTTTGCCTCCGAGGTAGGTTTACATGCATTTCTCCCCGTTCATCTGCCTTTCTGCCTGTCAGTCCGCTTATCCTGGCCGTGTGTTTAATATATTTTCTGTTCGTCCATCTCCCCGACTGCAGCAATAACAACCTGGTACCCCAGGTGTTGTATAGCCGGAAGCAGTCACACACACACACACACACACATACACACACACACACAAACACAGATGTGCACACACACTCATACACTGACCCACTCACACTTATACTCATATACTCAAACTCACACGCTCACACTTCTATACGCACTCATATTCACTCTCATTCTCACACATTCATACTCACACTCTCATACTCACACACATACTCATACATACACACATTCCACACACTCACTCAAACACATATACTCACACACACACACACACACACACATTGACACATACTAACACTCATACACACACATGTAATCAAACTCACACACTCATATACACACACGTACACACACACATATGCTCACACAAACATATACTCTCACACACAAATATGCTTACACACACAAATATGTTCACTCACACACCCATTTACTCTCTCTCTCTCTCACACACACACACATACTCACACACAAATATACTCTCTCTCACACACATATACTCTCATAGACACACACACACACATACTCACACGTACATACACATATACATGTACACACAGACTCAGACTCACACTCACACTCTCACACACTCACGCATACACACACACACACACACACACTCACACACACATAGTTAACTAATCGTTTCTATTTAGGCAAAACAGATGACTGCATTTCTGCTTATGTAACTAATATTCTAAATAGTTTACATAATTTGTTCTTCAGCCACCAGGCTGTCCTCCCAGGATTTACAAAAATAGCCTTCAAATACATTTTCAGGAACCTGCACTATCCTAAAACAATGTTGTTTGCCACACATTCAGAATACTTCTTCTAAACTGAACGGTGTTCTTCAAATCTGTCCATACACTCACCTCGTCCCTATCTATATAGCCCATTCTGTGTTCCTCCAGTTCAGTTTTCTCGAGAATCCCAGATTACCCTCGCCTCCCATCACATTATCTGGAATTTTCCCAAAGGAAAGTGAATCCAGGTAATCGCTCAATCCCGATATCAATTTTAGGTTTAATAAGACGTATAACAACAGACAATTCAATGCGTTATTCAGAACCACCTCACATAATGCGAGGTATCGTATCCTTCTTCAGTAAAAAGTGATATAAATGTCCCAATATTAAGGATTACTTGGATGTGCAGATACATTATTTCATACATTGTACCTGCACCCAAAACATACTTGTAGGTAAATAGATGCTCCACAGTTATTTAATGAATACCTACTTGGCTCCACGGTTAATTTTGTCCCTCTTCCAAATATAAGCCTATAGTTGCCTCCTGTATTCACACAGTGTTGTGCCCTTTAGCAAAAACTCCCCTCACACTAACTTCAAAACATTTCAGCTCTGATTGGCAATTAGATTTTGCCATTGTGTATCCTGGAATACCATCATTATATAATTAGATTTTAACCATTGTGTATCCTTTAATACCATCATTATATAATTAGATTTTAACCATTGTGTATCCTTAAATACCATCATTATATAATTAGATTTGGCCATTGTGTATCTTGGAATACCATCATTATATAATTAGAAAGTAGTTAGTTGAGACCAAATCATTGTATGTTTTCAAGGAGGGTTAGATTTAGCTCTTGGGGCAAAAGGGGTCAAAGGATATGGGGAGAAAGCGGGAGCAGGCTATTGAGTTGGATGATTAGCCATGATGATAATGAATGGCTGAGCAGGCTCGCAGGGCCCAATGGCCTACTCGTGCTCCTAGTTTCTATGTTTCTATAGTGCAGATGCATTGAAGGGGAAGCTAGATCAGGAGGGATTGGGTTATAGGATTGAGGGCTTTACTGGTGGGTTTGGATGAGGATGGATGGGAAGGGCCTCAAGTGGAGAGTGGAGCCTGGTAAGGCCTATTTGGGCCGAATGGCCCATTGCTGTTCTTTATTTAATTGTGTGTAATATAATTGGTTAAACTCCAAGCGTTGTCATTTTGTAGGATTCAAAACTCAATCCAAAATAAAACGGAACAAGAAAATCCTTTGCTGATCTACGATTCATCTCCATGAATGACCCGCACCCAACATAAATTAAACTGCATTCCTTGCAGTTGGTCGTTTCCAAATGAAAAAGGGCAGTGAGGCGAGGGTCAAATTACAGCAGCAGCAATCAGAGCCAGGTTTCAATTGAAATGATACCAGAGCTTCTCTTTCTTGCTCTGCAGCATGGAGCAGACATCTTGCTTTCTTGGTATAACATGGAGCCTGGTGCCTGAGCCAAATATCAGCTGAACACCAAGATTCATTCTGCCTGATGCACTAACGCTAAAACCTTCCCCAGGCAGCATTCCCAGGCAATTGCATCAACTGCTATTTTCTTGACTAATCACCCGTTTACTGAGCTCGGTTTTGAACTGAATTTCAGTTTTGGAGTCTTTATCTTTCCCAAGCAGTTAATCCTTCCAATAACAATTAACCCTCTATATGGAATTGCATCAAACTTGCAGCACACAGAGAGGCCACTCGGTCCAACTTGCCCACCCCCTTGTTAATGTTAGACATGAGTCTCATCCCATTCTATTTCTTCTCACCCTCTCTGCATATGCTTCCCTTCTGTTCCCCATCGTTCACTTATCTAGTTTCCTCTTGCATGCACCTATGATTTTTGTTTTAAGTGCCCCATGCTGGCATCGAGGTCGACATTGTAACCAGTCTCTGAATAGAGACATTCACTAGGTTTATTAGCGACCATCTTACATTGCTGTCACACCACCACCAACACCCCCCTTCCCCCCACCTGCTTTCGGCTTCACTAACAAGTGGAACAACATGCACCATAGCTTTTATTTTTAAATCAAATCCTCCACAATGCTGAGTATCCCTATTTGCTGACCCCTCAGCCTTCCCATTTCTAAAGACAGGTTCCTGATAGATTTTCTCGACCTTTAATCACAGCAAGCACACAATAACTATTAATAAAGCATTTTTCTGACTGACATCATAAATAGTTCAGATTGCACTTCACTTACTAGGTTTCACTGTCAGTTTGGTCCCAGATCCAAATATGAGCGTGTTGACATTATTCACACAGCAATACACGCCTGTTCATAAACCCCCTTACCTATAACAAACATTCAGATTCTCTATGGTCTCAGCTGAATGTTATATTTATGCATTATCAATTTAAATTATTCACAAGCGTCTCTAGCCCTGCATTGCTCCAAGCTTATTTAGCCCATTTTCGGATCACTTGGCCTCATAGCTTAATAATATCCTTTTACAGGCTGTAAAATATACAGTTCAATTTTACATTTGCTGGGTGCCTATTGCCAAAGTGTGCGTTATTTTGACCAAAATAATAGCAATGTCTGCAACTTAATTGGAATTGGTTTCTGGATAACGAATATTGAATATTTTAAAAATATATTTATCTAGTTGAGCAATGAACTTAGTGCCACTTTCAAATATCATTTTAACACGTTCCCCAGAATCCACGCAATAACTTATCCCTGCAACAGAACTGAAGAAAATGCTACTTCCCCTATATAGCGCTACAATTGGTAACGATTGTTCCCAATTTCATTTCAGTGACTTCGAATGATTAGGCAATCTTGTTTTTTCTTTCTCTCCATTTTCTGAAATATTCGTGATCATTGCTTTTCATCAAGGTTTCTTTCAAAACACAACACTTACTGGGTTCCACCAATAGTCTGGTCCCGCTTGCAAAAATAATCTTGTCCCTTGCGTCATTCACACAGTCCAATAAAGCCTAACAAAAACCTCCTGAGTTAATTCTCACTGTTTGGCTACCTCACGAAGGCAATTTAAAGTGACAGGCACCCATTTTATCCGAGACTTTAATTTACATATGGTTTTGCCCTGCTGGCTGTCTATCTGTTTGTCTGCAGGTATAACACCCCGGAATTTCATGCGGGTGCCCAGATGCCAGACATGTCCATGCATAATTCCCGCCTTAAGCCAATACTATATCCAGTGTACGTCGCCATTGCTACTTATATCTATAAGCTTTCCAAACATTTATTCCTAGATAGAGACAACCACGTGTGATAAGCACGCAGCAAGGTCTAGCATTGGACTTCATCTCTTGGTTCGAGGCTTCTGCTGTAACATAGCAGCTTTCGAGTTTGTAATGCTAATTAATTTATTCAATGACGATTATTTGGCTTAGTACTCATATTAAAGCGCTTAACTCACTTGGCGTTACTGTTAACTTTGTTCCAGAAGCGAATTTGAGTTTATTGTCATACTCCACACAGTGTGATATGCCAGTGCAAAAACTTACTCTCCTAATCTGTTCAAAGATTAGATTATATGACTGACCTACCCAACAGTAGGCTTCTCGTGAGTGACAATGACCCCACATTACAGAGGTGTAATGCTGGATCAATTGCATTACTTTCTATTGTGACGTTTTCTTTCTCATATAAAAAAAAAACATTCGTGGGATGTGGGCTTCGCTGGCTGGGCCAGCATTTATTGCCCGTCCCTCGTTTCCCCCTTTGAACTGAATGATTGCTTGGCCCATTTCAGAGGGCGTTTTAAGAGTCCACCACATTGCTGTGGGGTCTGGAGTCACATGTTGGTCAGACCAGGTGAGGACAACAGATTTCCTTCCCTAAAGGGACATTAGTGAACCAGATGGGGTTTTTACAACAATCGACCATGGTTTCATGGTCATCATTAGACTTTTAATCCCAGACGTTTCATTGAATTTAAAATTTGCATTCGTCACTGATTGCAAAACACTGTCTGGTCTTGCCTCTATAAATTACTCATAACCTCTTGAAAGCCCATTCAACAATTGCAAAAGCATCTTCAATTTGTACAGATTTAGCAAGGGCAACCAAACACAAAAAAAAACACACGAAAGCATTTCATGAAGAATTAAGAGCAATGGAACCACTCCCATTATTCTACATCTTTAGCAAGCCCTGGTTCGAAATGCTTTGAAGAAACTTGCGAAGTCTCATCTCGGTGTTAAGAATGCCTTATACCCTCAGGGAGGTCAGAGTTGGGTTGCAAGTAGTGCCGGTGCTTTCGAGACAGTCAGGGCGCAATTGGACTAAACATTATATTAATTTCGATAACGATTAAAGGCAGTCGGGGAGGTTAGAGAAGACATTCAATCTGGCACTTTTTTTTTACAAATTGTACATTGGAAAATAAAGCAAAATGGGGTGGGAGCAACTTACTGGGTTGAACTGTGAGTGTTGTGCCTGCTCCAAACGTTATTTCAAAGTTAGTGTTCACACACCGTTACACCCCTTAACAAAAATCGTTCCCTGAGCAATGCTTTATCTCCCCCCAACATACTCCCAATGGGAGTTATCGATATATCATTAGCATTTCGGCAGATGCTCACCTGCAAAGCGCATAAGCACGGGGATGAGGGCCTAATATCATGTAATCATATAATAATCATGTAATATAAAAATTGAGCCAAATTTCAATTAATTCGACGCCATTCTACTCTCTTGTGTTCTGAAGCATAAAATGGATGCCACTTACTAGGTAAAACATCGAGCCTGGTCCCAGGTCCAAAAATCACCTTATCAGCAAAGTTCACACAGCCTGATTTGCCAATACAAAAACCTCTCCCAACCAGAGGTTTCCAGCCATTGCCATTACTTGCCACCCTCGAAGGGGGTAGAGCGCCACCAAGCATTTCACAGGAGCATTAGCCAACAAGACTTGACATCTGGGCACATAAAGAAATATTAGGGTAGCTGACCAAAGTAGAGGTGAAGCACCTAAGCTTTAAGAAGCGCATTAAAACAGGAGAGAGAAGGTTATATCGATGGGCTAACAGAACAAGTAGACTAACATGATAGATTGTAGGGCAGGGCTGGCAGACTGACAGGGCAAAGAGACTGACGGATAGACAGACTGATGGGACAAATAGACTGACAGATAGACAGATTGACAGGACAAACAAACTGACAGGACAAATAGACTGACAGTTACATAGACCGACAGGACAAATCGACTGACAGATAGACTGCCAGGGCAAGCAGACTGATAGATAGACAGGCTGACAAGATAAATGGACTGACAGGACAAATAGGCTAACAGCTGGAAAGGTCGACAGGACAAATAGACTGACAGACAAATAGCCTAACAGGACAAATAGACTGATAGATAGGCTGACAGGACAAACAAACTGACAGGACAAGTAGACTGACAACTACATAGACCGACAGGACAAATAGACTGACAGATAGACTGATAGGGCAAATGGACTGACAGATGTACCGGCAGGACAAATGGACTGACAGGCAGATTGACTGACAGGACAAAGAGACTGACAGTGCGACTGGACAGAGAGATTGACTGACAGGACAAATATATTGATAGACTGACAAATAGATAGACCGGACAGCCCCAAATAATGACAGGTTGCTGGGATAACTGACATCAAATCGAACCCATTCTAAAGACGCCTCATGAGAAAAGAGTACTTAATACAACGTTAATTGGTTGAGACCGCTGGCTCAAGGCTCACCTTTGACCCATTACGCGAATATACTTGTGAACGTAGAATGGTCGTAGGCCTTTGAATTGTAGAAAGGCGTTGAAAGTCTCAACATTAACACTTTCTCTTAATCCCCATGGGTCATCAGCTCACGTTTTACACAACACTGGTTGCTTCACGAAAACTCATGACAGTGTAACTCTGGCTTGACGATCTTACTTGCTCGGCTCCTTTTAGCTACTGCTCTGACCTTGTCAGTTATTTCACTGAAATTACCCCACCAATCTTCCAGACATGTTGCTCATCTGACTTAAGATCACACTAAAGCTACTGGTCATGGCACTGCTAATTTAATATGGTTTTGTGATACTCACTGGGTTCCACAGTTAGCCTAGTCCCTCTTCCAAAGATAAGCTTGTTGCCCCCAGCATAATCCACACAGTGCTATACTCCCTAACACAAAGTCTGCAGCCCATTCTGACTCAAATACCTACGTCCACCTACTCAATATAGCATCCCGGTAAAAGACCTATCTAAATATATATGAGACTTGATTTTTGAATTGTAACATTGATTTAGGATTGTTATCCCATTTCACCTGACCTATACTCACATAACTGGAACATACCTCAGTGGGTGGAAACATTGGAAGTAATAGTATAAATGCACAATCTTATACCTACTTGGTGGTACAGTAAGTTTGGTGCCTGATCTAAACATGAATTTGTAGCCAATAGCATCTCCTACAGTGACAGCCCGGTTGACAAATGCTATTTCTCTACCAGATTCCCACAGTGAGAGTGGTAGGCAGGAATATGATGGAAAGATTGGGTGCCATTGCTAATTTAATTCGTTACAGTGTTCTATCCAGGAATCGCCCGATTCAAGGAACTGACTTCACTGTTGCAAACTGTAGTTTCAGGTTTAGCCTTTCTATATTATGTCCCAGTGTGAAATTCCCGCCTGTTCACTTACACAGCACTGGAACAGTTCTTTGCTAAACGTTCGGAAACCAATTGCAAATTCACTGGCTGATGATGACCCGTGGCTAATATTTGCGTTTGGTTCCTTTCATTCCGAAAAAATGGTGATGGGTGAAGTATTTTTTCTCTCTTGTTCACTGCTGATTGCAAAATTATTGATTGTAACCGATGCAAAGTGCTCACAGGATGCATTAAACGTTACCCACAGTTTTAAGCCCAGTCATATGAATAATGACCGGCCAGTTACAACACTCACTTGTTTCCACGGTTAGTTTAGTCCCAGTTCCAAAAAGCAGTTTGCCTGTATTGCCAAGCACACACGATGCCATACTCCATTGCACAAACCATACCGCTCCCACTGGCTGACTACCAGGTAACCACTTCTAAATGTAGGTTTTCGGAGGATCATTTTGTTTGGAAAGCATTTAAGTGAAACGCTATGGCGGCATCTTAATTGCCGTTTTTGGCTAAGTCCAGATATGATAAGAAATAAGGCATTTTCTCACGTGAAGCTTAACGCTTGCATGATCTGCCACGATTCAGCCACCTTCCAAACCCAGGACTACTAGCATCTAGAGGGACAAGAGCAGCAGATAGATGGGAACATCACCACCTGGAGATTCCCCTCCAAGCCCCTCACCACCCTGACTTGGAAATATATCGGCCGTTCCTTCACTGTCGCTGGGTCAAAATCCTGGAACTCCCTCCCTACCAGCGCTGTGGGAGTACCTACACCACATGGGCAGCCGCGGTTCAAGAAGGCAGCTCACCACCACCTTCTCAAGGGGCAAGTAGGGGATGGGCAATGAATACTAGCCCAGCCAGTGAAGCACACACCCCGTGAATGGATATAAAACTAATTCACGTTGAGCACACTTTTTCTACAATTGAATTAAACACAGATTTGCGAATTCTTCCTGTTCGATTCTCTCCCATATTTCAGTTCATGAAATTGCCTAGACAAATAACCAATGGTACGATGTGAGATTCCAGTTATATTTCTCAAAAGAAGCCCATTTCTGCAGCTTTAACGGAACTGTTGCAATGCTAGAACCATTTTGCACATATTGTTTGCTCGGTAACATTTCTAAGTGCTCCAAATTTCGCTGGAAGGTCTTAATGCATGGATTCCCCAACATGACTCCACTAGATATAAATATTTGTCTACTCACTCGGAGTTACAGTGAGTTTAGTCCCCGCTCCGAAGGTGAGCTTGTACCCGGCTGTATTATCCCCCACAGTGACAACGCGCCTCACAAATACCTTCCTGCTGCCAGGGAATGTGTTAGCACCAGACACGCTATTCTGAACAACTACAAAATCAATGGACACTCTGAAACATCACACTGGCTTGGCAACACATCGAGGCTGCTCCCTGATGCAAAAATCACCTTATCGGCAAAGCTGACAGAGCTTGCTGTGCTCATGCTAAAACCTTCCCCAACCAGCCATTTCCCAGGCATTTCCATTACTTGCCACTTTGGAAAATAATGCACTGGCCCCAAATAAGGACAGGTTGCTGGGACAACTGACACCAAACCAGATCCGTTCAGAAGGCGCCTCATGAGAAAAGAACCTTTAATACGACATGCATTGGCTTAGACCCACTGGCTCAAGGGCCACCGTTGAGCAGTGACATGAATATACTTATAAATATAAAATGCACACATGCTTTTGAATTGTAGAAAGGTGTTGAAAGCCTCACCATGAACACTTTCTACGCTTCTCTATGGGTCATCAACATACCGTGTTCCTCACTTTTTACACAACACGGGTTGATTCACGAAAACTCAAGAAGGCAGTCCTAACTTCATGACAGTCTATCTCTGGCTTGACGATATTACTTGCTCTGTTTCGGTTAACTATTGCTCTGGCCTAGGCAGTTGTTTCACTAAAATTGCCCCATCATCTTCCCAGCATTTTGTTCCCCTGACCTAAGGTCATTCTAAAGCTGCTAATCTAATACGGTTTTGTGATACTCACTGGGTTCCACAGTTAGCTTGGTTCCTCTCCCAAAGATAAGCTTGCTGCCCGTATTATAATCCACACGGTGCTACACTCCCTAACACAAAGACTGCAGCTCATTCTGGCTCAAATACCTACCCTCACCTACTCAACGTGGCATCCAGATACTAAACCTATCTCAATATTTGACATTTGATTTTTGAATTGTAACATTACTTTCGAATTCCCACCCGACGTCACCTGACCAACCATTATGCAACTGTGATATATCTCAGTGAATTGACATGTCCTAACTAATCGTCTAACTAAACAACCTTATATCTTTTTGGTTGTACATTAAGAACGGTGCCTGATCCAGATGGGGCTTTTAAGCTGTTACAATCTCCTCGCCTTAAAAGCCCGGTTGACAAACTATTCTTAGAACCATAGAAAAGTTACAGCACAGAAGAAGGCCATTCGGCCCATCTTGTCCATGCCAGCCCGAGGACACCCAGGTGCCCTTTCTAATCCCACCTTCCTGCACCCGGCCCTACCAGAATATCACGGTGAAAGGGATAGGGCAGGGATATGACCTGAGAGTTTTTCTGACATTATTGCTTCATTTTGCTACAGCATTCTATCCAGGAATCGTCCAATCCCAGAACTGAATTTAATTTCGTACACTGTAGTTTCAGGTTGAGCTTGCCTGTGCCTTGTCTCAGTGTTGAAATATGGCCCCTTTAATTGGAACTGGACATGTTGCTCGCAAAATTTGAGGTAGCCAATTGCAAATTCACTTGGTTATGATTACCTGCAGGTAATATTCGCGTTTGGTTCCTTTCTGTCAACCAGTAGTCACACCCAGGAAAGGTTATGGATGCATTCCCCACCCCCACCGACCATTTGTTTATTATTGATTCTAAAGTCCTGACTGATGGAAAATGGTCCTCGTTCAACGTCGCCCGAAGTTTTAAGCCCTGTTGTATGAAGAACGAATGACCATATTTACAATAATATAAAAGTAAAATACTTTGTGGGATGCTGGAAATCTGAATCAAAAACAAAAATTGCTGGAAAAACTCAGTACCTGTGGAGAGAAAGAGTTAACGTTTCGAGTCCAGAGGACTCTTCAGAATGAAGTTGACCATATTTACAACGCTTACTTGGTACCACGGTTAGTTTCGTCCCAGTTCCAAAAAGCAGTTTGCCAGCATTGCCAAGACTCACACGATGCCATATTCCACAACACAAACCCTGCAACTCCAACTGGCAATATGTCAGCCCATGAATTGGACTGATCTGAGAATTTTTTTTGTTTGGAAAGCATTTCAGTGGAACACCAAATTGCAATTTTGTGCCAAATTAGAACATTATATGTAATAATGCATTTTATCACATGCATTATCTGCCACAATTCACGTTTAATATATATGTATATATACTTACAATTAAATTAAATGCAGGTTTGAAAATTGTTCCTGTTCAATTCTCTCCCACATTCCAGTTCATGATATTGGTTAAACTAATAACCAATGGCATGATATGAAATTCTAGTTATATTTCTCAGTAGGATGCCATGGTTGCTGCTTAATGGAACTTTTACAATGTAGGAACCATTTATCTCGCTTGGTGACTTTTCTAACCATTCACATTTTGGCTTCTAAATTTCGCTGGAATATCTTAATGTATAGATCTCCAACATCACTTCAACTAAATATAAATATTTCCATACTCACTTGGAGTTACAGTGAGTTTGGTCCCTGCTCCGAAGATGAGCTTATACCCAGCTCCAGCAACCCCACAGTGACAACGTGCTTCACAAAAACCCTCCGGGTACCAAGGGATGTGTAATTAGGAGGCACACTTGTCAATTTTAAGTTAGGGCGTAGATTAAAAATAAATTAATAAGCCCGTTGTTCATTCAGTTGCCTTCATTCTCGTGCTGGTGACCTCAATCACATTATTAATGGTAACGGTTATAATGCTAGCTTTCTCAGTTATCAGCATTTAGCCGTCCCCAACTCACACTTGACGAAGTCACATGTAAGCAAGACCGGGTAGGAACAGCAGATTTCCTTCTCTAAGGGACATTAGTGAACCAGATGGGTTTTAACGACAATCATTCAGATTCCTTTTTTACTACTGAATTCAAATTCGATTTACTGTGCTGGGATTCGAACCCAGGTCCCGAGAGCACCACCCTAGGTCGCTAAATGACCACGTCAATGACAACTCCACTATGCCACCGTTGCAAAGTATCAACAGTAGCTTAAACCTATTCGAGTCAACCATGTACTTCGAACTGCCTTGAACAATTAGATTATATGACTCCATACTTACTGGGTGTTACAGTCACTTTGGTCCCACTTCCGAATATGAGTGGAGTTGCACCCCCGGAATACACACAACGTCTAACGCCATGACAAAAACCCTCCCAGCCGACAGCTCACAGCGTTCATTAACCCCTTGCTGACCAACAGAGGTGACAGAATGCCATCAACTTGGCTTCCAGCTTCCACCCCTCCCATACCTGGACGGGGGCCCACCTCTTCCCTTCCCCATTCCCTGGCTTCCGTTTTAAGGGAATTTCAGGTGACCTAGTTTCACGAGCCTATGGCTGTACTCAAAAGTGCTAGTTGCCTCATTAAAACCCTCGACATCGATATTTCCTCCTCACCGCCCCTCCCCCCACTCCAGCACCTCAGTTGACATAGTCTTTACAAACTATTGGTGGCTGAGGGTCGGCACGGAGGCGATGGGCCGAAGGGCCTGTTTCTGTGCTGTATAACTCTTCTACATTGTTATTGACCTGCCCACGTGAATTCAGGCCAGGCTGAAATTTCACCCTATTCTCCCGGCAACTTGCTTGTAGGTTCCTCGCTGATTCACCGCTTGGACTCGTGTTACAGCGGCTAATGCAAGCAGAGCCAAGCAGTGAGCGCCAGAGTGTTCCAGGAGCCGAGAACCGATGGAGTCGATGAATCATTTCGGTGGCGACTCCAGAACAAGGGAGCTCAGCTGAAATGGGAGCCACGCCTTACACTGTAATAATAGCGGCTGTGCACATATTTATCTATTTCTCATTTACATGCCCAACATTAAGACCGATATCAAATTACCTTTGCATCTATTCAATGGGTAACGCTTGGTGTAATATTTGACTAAATCATGTGCTTCAAACTGCTCGTTTACAAATTGATTTTACAGATTAATAGGTGGCCTTACTTACTGGGTGTTACAATCAGCTTGGTCCCACTTCCAAATTTCAGTGGAGTTCCTCCACCTGTACTCACACAACGCCTAACGCCATTACAAAAACCTTCCCAGCCAAAGGTTTCCATAGTTAAATAGAAGCATAGAAATATAGAAAATAGGAGCAGGAGTAGGCCATTCGGCCTTTCGAGCCTGCTCCGCCATTCATTATGATCATGGCTGATCATCCAACTCAATAGCCTGCTCCCGATTTCTCCCCATATCCTTTGATCCCTTTCGCCCCAACTCCTTCTTGAAAACATACAATGATTTGGCCTCAACTACATTCTGTGGTAGCGAATTCCACAGGCTCACCACTCTCTGGGTGAAGATATTTCTCCTCATCTCAGTCCTGAATCGTCTACCCCCGTAAATCCGACTGTGACCCCTGGTTCTGGACTCCCCCACCATCATCGGGAACATCCTTCCTGCATCTACCCTGTCTAGTCCTGTTAGAATTGTATAGGGTTCTATGAGATCCCCCCTCATTCTTCTGAACTCCAGCGAATATAATCCTAACCGACTCAATCTCTCCTCATCTGTCAGTCCCACCATCCCAGGAATCAGCCTGGTAACCCTTGCTGACCAACTAAAGTGGTAGAGTATCATCAACTTGGCTTCCAGCTACTATCCCTCCCATAGCTGGACAGGGCCCGTCTCTTCCCTTCCCCATTTCCTCTGTCTCCATTTTAAAGAAATAAGATGACCTGCAAAATGGCCCATCCTCTTCATGTTCCGCATGACACTTCATCAAACAAATGAATTTATTTATATTTTCCTTATCCTTTTATTGCTTCAAGAAAAGTATAGCTACCAAGGCTTGAATGAGCCACCACAACTTCTGAGACTCGAAAAGTTTCTAAGGCTTACTGGATGCTACGATTAGCTTCGTTCCTGCTCCGAATATCAGCTTGTCAAAAGCTACTCCAGTTTTCACACAGTGTCAATCACGGGCACAAAAACTCCGTCCAAGGATGGTTCCAGCGATTAGAAACTTCATCTATGAGGATAGATTGGAGAGTTTGGGGCTGTTCTCCTTGGGGAGGGGAAGACTGAGGGGAGATGCGATAGAGATGTTTAAAATCATGAGGGGGCTGCACAAGGTTGAAAGGGAGCTGCTGGTAAAGGGATCGAGAACGAGAGGGCACAGGTTTAAAGTGATTTGCAAAAGAAGTAAGCTTTTTTTAAAAAAAAATATTCGTTCGTGGGGTGAGGGCCAGCATTACTTGCCCATCCCTAATTGCCCTGTTCAGAGGGCGTTTCAGAGTCAAGGACATTGCTGTGGGTCTGGAGTCACATGTGGGCCAGACCAGGTAAGGACGGCAGGTGTCCTTTTCTTAAGGGCATTAGTGAACCAGATGGATTTAAATGTTATCGAGTCATCGAGTCATAGAGGTCTACAGCACAGAAAAAGGCCCTTGGGCCCTTCGAGTCTGCGCAAGTCAAAAAGTACCTAACTATCTTAATCCCATTTTCCAACATTAGGCCCATACCCTTCTATGCCATGGCATTGCCAGTGCACATCCAAACTCTTCTAAAATGTTATGACAGTTTTTGCCTGTACCACCCTTTCAGGCAGTGAGTTCCAGATTCTCATCACTCTCTGGGTGAAAAAATTCTTCCTCACATCCCCTCTAAACCTTCTGCCCATTACCTGAAACCTTACCTTAAAATTTTTAATTTGACTAAAAATTTCAGAATTTTACATGAACCTCAGACTGGTCAAATATTACGCTTCTCCTATTTACAAATCAAGCGTCCATTTAATGCCTGATTGTTATTATTATTTAGTTGTGTAATTTCATTTTGAACTCTCCAAAGGACCTTGATTATTGCCATTAATGTAGCCTTCGATATAACACTCCAATTATAATGAAGACTCTTCAGACTGGCAATTAACAGAGATTGAATTTATCCACGGGAAAATAATGAAGCATAATCGTGAACGAACCTAGGCATTTTTTATTCACTCATGGGATGTGGGCGTTACTGGCTAGACCAGCATTTATTACCTATCCTTGTTCAGAGGACATTTTAGACTGAAGCACATTGCTGTGGGCCTGGGGTCACATGTTTACTTCCCCACAGGGCAATAGAGGGCCAGATGAGTTTTTACGACAATTGCAATCGGACTTTTAATGCCGGACTTTTACTAGATTCAAATTCAATCATCTGTTGTGCAAGGAGCATTACCTTGAAATACCGGCCCAGTGATAATGCCACTAGGCCACTGTCTACCCCCATGAGCAACACAGAAACATAACCTAATTCTGACACCATCTTCACACACACACACACACACACACACACACACACACACACATAAAAAGTGTTTCCTGAAGAATTTCGAGCAGTGCAAACTATTTCATTAGCAACCCCTCTCACTATCCTACATCTTTAGCGAGCTCTCGTCTGAAATAACATGCAAAAGCTGGTAAAGCCTTGGCTCAGTGCGAATAATGTCTTCTATTCTTAGGAAGTCAGAGTTGGGATGAAGGTAAAACCGGAACTTATAAAAAAAGTCAATTGGACCAAACATCATTTTAATTTCGAAATGATTACAGATAATCGGGAAGATTAAAGAAGAGATTTAAACCTGGTAAATTTCACAAATGGCCAACTAAGCAATTCGGAGATGTAAACAACTTACTGGGTTGAACTGTTAGCCTAGACCCTGCTCCAAATATTATTCTGTAGTTGTTAGTGTTCACACGCCGTTATACCCCTTAACAAAAATCGCTTTCTGAACAATGTTCCATCTCCCTAATACATCCCTAATGCAAGTTATCAATTGATCATTTGTATTTTCATGGCTACTCATGTACAATGCGCATAGGGGTTAGAGCTTAACCATGCGAAATAAAATTTCATCCACATTTCAATTCATTCCATGCCAAACTTGCCTTTTCTGTTCTAGCACGTAAGATGGGTGTCCTGAAACATCTCACCTACTCGGCTAAACAGTGGGCATTGCCCTTGACGCTCAAATCACCTGATCAGCAAAGTTCACGTGCCCTGACATTCCAGTACCAAAACTTTTCCCAAGTGCCTATTGCACGTTGCTATAAATTATGAATTGCTCCATTTCCACACACTTGCTCATTCACTGAAACTTAAGGCAGTACTAACAACATCAGGGAGCGAGTCTTTCAGATCCCTGGGACGCACAGTATCTTGCTTTTACACTGGCTTGTCTATGTTACTTCCTCTGTTTAAGTTAATTGCTGCTCAGAGCTGGTCAGTCGCTCTATTAAAATCACCCTATCTTCCAAACTTTTTGCTAATCTGACTCATATTCATTCTAAAGCTATAGACCGATAACATTTTTCACTCAACATGGTCTGTGATACTCACTGGGCTCCACAGTTAGTTTGGTCCCTCCTCCAAAGATAAGCTTGTTGGCCACAGTATAATCCACACAGTGCTATACTCCCTAACACAAAGTCTGCAGCTCATTCTGACTAAAATACCTGCCCTTACCCACTCAATGTAGCATCCAAAATTCACATTTATGTTATTCTGGAGAAGGTCATATGGACTCGAAACGTTAAAAATCCTTCTCTGTCCCCCCAGATGCTGTCAGAATTCCTCATGCATTTTCTGTTTATGTTTCACGATTAATTTAGTTTTCTACAATTGGACTAAAAACAGGTTTGTGACCACTTCCTGTTCAATTCTGTTCCCTATCACGGTTACTGATATCGGCTACGCAAATAACCAATGGCATGGTGTGACATTCTAGTTGTATTTCTCAATTGAATGCCATGAATTCAGCGTGCTCGAGCTTTCCCATTTCAGAGCGACTGCATTTATGTTGCTTATTGAAGTTTCTAACCATTCACAGCTGCCCTTTCAAATTTCACCAGAAGGTCCCAGTTTAAGTATCTCTAACACCACTAAGTACACTAATTCCATACTCACTTGGAGTTACGGTGAGTCTGGTCCCGGGTCCGAATATGAGAGCATTACCAGCTCCAATATCCTCACAGTGAGAACCCGCCGCACAAAAACCGTCCTGACACTTGGAAATGTGCTTTCAAGAGGCACACTTGTCAATATTAAGTTGGACAAATAACGAATCACATGATATCCAATTCTAGTTAAAGCTCTCGATATAATAGCCTTGTTGCTGATTAACCGAACTTGACAATGCTGGAACAATTGCATCTACGTTCCTTGGCGAGGTTCCTAACTTTTCACATGCCCACTTCAAAATAATTTGGCTGGAAGGCCTTGATTTTAAGATCACTAACACCACTTCATCAGAACATAGCTCTGAAGAAGGACGCGAAACGTTCAGTGTTTCTCACTCCACAGTTGCTGTCAATCTTGCTGAGTTTTTCCAGATTATTTTTTCTTTTTGTTTCAGATTTCCAGCATCCGCAGTATTTTGCTTTTATATGAATATTTCCATACTCACTTGGAGTTACAACGAGCTTGGTCCCCGTTCCGAATATGAGTTTAAAGGCATCACCACCGGACCCACAGTGGGAATGTGCCTCACAAAAACCCTCTGGCTACCAGGAAACATGCTACCGTGAGGCACACATGGCAACATTAAGTTATGGTGTAGTTTGAGAATAAAGAATCCACTGTTGTTTCCCTGCTTGTGCTGAGTCCCTCATTGGCATTATTAACGAGAAAAATCATACAGCTAGTTTTCTAAGTTACAAGCGTTTGGTGAAACTTCAATGTCTCCAAATCAGGCCTGGCGGGATAAAGTGACTTAATATGAATGAATAACATGGGATAAGGTTCACCTCTGAATGCTAGCTCGGGTGTTTGCAAAGGCCGTTAGTGAAATCTTGCCTTTGTACCTGATGTGATCTACTGACAATATTCAAAGAATAAATTACAGTCCGGGATGCAATATTTAACCAGCACCACTAGAATAACTTTCGGTGACTTGATTCCATTGTGATAAATACACGATGCTGCACTATCCATATTGCTGGCTGTGACAGTATAACAACATTTCTTGGAGAATCGGCAGACAGCTATTTTCACCCTAGTGTTGAAATAATAGCAGGTGATATATATTGACTGATCTCTCATTTACATGGCTAACGGTACCACTGACACCGAATTACTTCTGACTCTATTTAAAGGGAAACTTTTGGTATAAGTCAATAATATTTGTCCAACCCACCCACTTTTTACTGGCATTCAAACAGCTGATTGTACTGATCAACGGGCTGCCTTACTTACCGGGTGCTACAGTCAGCTTGGTCCCACTCCCAAATATCAGCGGAATTGCTGCTCCTGTACTCACACAGCTCCCAACGCCTTAACAAAAACCTTCCCAGCAACTGTCTGCGTAGTTTAGTAACACGTGCCCACCAACTGAAGTTACAAAAAATCATTGGCTCTTTGACTTCCACCCATCCCAGAGCTTTATCTTATTTATTCATTGACGGCCAGGCCAGCATTTATTGTCTATACCTAATTGCCCTTGTTCAGGGGGCATTTAAGAGCCAACCACGTTGCTGTGGGTCTGGTGTCACATATGAGGCCAGACTGGGTAAGGACAGCTGAACCCTGACCCTAAAGGACATCAGTGAAACAGATGGGTTTTTCCGACACAAAAGCATAAAACGCATTTCGGAGTTTCAAGAGAGCAGGGTTAACTCCGTTTCTCTCTCCACCGATACTCGCAGGCTTGCTGAGTTTTTCCAGCATTTCCTGCTTTTGTTTCGGAAATCAGCATAGGCATTATTTTGCTTTTATAAAAAGATTTCCATACTCACTTGGAGTTACAACGAGCTTGGTCCCCGCTCCAAATATCAGTTTAATGCCAGCACCACCAGACCCACAGTGGGAATGTGCCTCACAAAAACCCTCTGGCTACCAGGAAACATGCTATCGTGAAGCGCACTTGTCAACGTTGTTATGGTGCGGTTTGAGAATAAAGAATCCACTGTTGTCTCCCTGCTTGTGCTGGTCCCTCATTGGCATTATTAATGGGAAAAAATCATACTGCTAGTTTTCTAAGTTATAAGCGTTTGGCGTAACTTCAAAGTCTTCAACTCAGAGCTGGCGGGATAAAGCGATTTAGCATTAATGAATATCATGGGACAAGGTTCACCTCTGAATGCTAGTTCGGCTGATTGAAAAGGTCGTTAATGAAATCTTGCCTTTGTGATCTGATGTGATCTACTGACAAATTCAAACAATCAATTACAATGAGGGATGCAACATTTAACCAGCACCGCTAGAATGACTTGATTCCATTATGATTAATACACGATGCTGCCCTCTCCATGTCGCTGGCTGTAACATTATAACGACATTTCTTGGAGAATCAGCAGACAGCTATTTTCACCGTACGTTGAAATAATAGCAGATAATGTACATTAACTGATCTCTCGTTTACACGGCCAACGTTAGTACTGACACTGAATTACCTCTGCCTCTATTTAAAGAGAAACCTTTTGCAGATGTCAATAATATTTGCCGACCCCACCTACTTTATACTGGCATTCAAACAGCTGATTGTACTGATCAATGTGCTGCCTTACTTACTGCGTGCTACACCCAGCTTGGTCCCACTCCCAAATTTCGGAGGAGTTGACATTCCTGCATTCACACAGCGCCCAAAGCCTTAACAAAAATCGTCCCAGCAAATGTCTCCGTAGATTATTAACCCATGTAAACTAAGTGAAGTGACAAAATATCATTTGGATTCCGACTTACACCCAATCCAGAGCCCTTTATTATTTACTCATTGATGGCCAGGCCAGCATTTATTGTCTATACCTAATTACCCTTGTTCAGGAGGCATTTAAGAGCCTATCACGCTGCTGTGGGTCGGGAGTCACATGTAGGCCAGACCAGGTAAGGACAGCAGATTCCCTTCCCTAAAGCTCATCAGTCCACCAGAAGGGCTTTTTACGACACTAAAAGCAGAAAAAGCATTTTGGAGTTTCAAGAGAGCAGGGTTAACTTCGTTTCTCTCTCCACCGATGCTGGAAGGCTTGATTAGTTTTTCCCATGGTTTCCTCCACCCGCAGTAATCTGCTTTTATGACAATCGGCAACGTCAGATTGATGTTCAATTTCTACCCTCGGCTCCATTTATGGTGTAATACTAGACTAATTACAGCACCACCACATCACCACCCTGTCATCATAAGCAGTTCAGAAGCATGAACTAATTCTGACACCATCTTCAATTCATGCAAGGGCCAACCACATACACAAGATTTTAGAGCAATGCAAACTATTTCAGTCGCACCCCTCCTATTACCTTACATCTTTAGTGAGCTCACGTCAGAAATAACATGCAAAAATTGTTAAACCCTTAGCTCAGTGCGAATAATGTCTTCCATTCTTAGGAAGGACAGGGTTGGGATGAAAGTAAAACCGGAACTTTTAAAAAAGTCAATTGGACTAAACGTCATACTAATTTCGAAAAGGTTACAGATAATTGTGAAGATTAAAGAACAGATTTGAATCTGGTAAATTTCACAAATGCTCGATTAAAGCAAATTGGAGATGTAAACAACTTACTGGGTTGAACTGTGAGCCTAGTGCCTGCTCCAAATATTATTTTGTAGTCGTTAGTGTTCACACGCCATTATACCCCTTAACAAAAATAGCTTTCTGAACAATGTTTCATCTCCATAACACATTCGCAATGCAAGTTATCAATAAATCATTCGCATTTTTGTTAGTTACTCAAATATAGTGCGGATAGGGGTGAGGGCTTAACCATGCAAAGTAAAATTTGATCCACATTTCAACTCAATCCATGCTATACTTGCCTTTGTTGTTCTAGCATGTAAAATGGGCTTCCTGAAATATCTCACTTACTCAGCAAAACATTGAGCCTTGCCCTAGAGGCAAAAATCACCTTATCGGAAAATTACATGCAGCCCGACATTCCAGTACCAAAACCTTTCCCAACTGGTTATCCTACATTGCTATCAATTATATTTTTTTCTGTTTCCGTACAACACTGGCTCCTTCACTGAAACTCAAGGTAGTCCTAAGTATATCAAGGAGCAAGTCTTTCAGATCCCCGGAACCTGCAGTATTCTGCTTTTACACTGGCTTGTTCAGGTAACTTCCTTTCTTTAAGTTAATTGCTGCTCAACCTTGGTCAGCTGCTCTATTAAAATCACCCCATTATCTTCCAAACGTTTTGCTAATCTGACTCATGATCGTTCTAAAGGTATAGACCCACGGTTTCTGATACTCACTGGGCTCCACAGTTAGTTTTGTCCCTCCTCCAAAGATAAGGCTGTTGATTCCACTAGAATACACACAGTGCTGTACTCCCTAACACAAAGTCTGCAGCTCATTCTGGCTGAAATACCTACTCGTACCCACTCAATGTAGCAGCCAGATACAAAATCTACCTAAACACATGAGATTGCATCTTTGCAATTGTAACTTTCTTTTAGAATTGTCACCCCATTTCACCTGATATATTGTTATATAACTATAATATATCTCAGTGAACGGAAATATTTTAAACTAATAGTGTAGATAAACAACCTTATACCTACTTGGTTGTACAGTGAGTTTGGTGCCTGGTCCAAATATCAATTTGTAACCATTACGAGCTCCCACAGTGACATCCCGGTTAACAAAAACTATTTCTCTACCATATCCTCACAGTGAGAGAGGTAGGCAGGAATATGATGGAAAGATTGGGTGTCATTGCTAATTTAATTCATTACAACGTTTTATCCAGAAATCGCCCAATTCAGGACACTGACTTCAATGCTACAAACTGTAGTTTCAGGTTTAGCCTGCCTGTATTTTGTCCCATTGTGAAATTCCTCCTGTTGACTGACACAACACTGGGCCAGTTCCTCACGAAGACTTTTGAAGACCAGCTGCAAATTCACTTCATTCTAAGTAGCTGTGCCTAATGTTTGCATTTGCTTCATTTCAGCCCATCATTAGTCACACACGGAAAAAAGCTACAGATGCAGTCCGCTCCACCCCTCCCGCACCCCCATTTGTTCATTCTGTCCATTTTTCAGCACTAACCGATGCAAAATGGTTATAAGTCTCATTGAATGTGACTGGCAGTTTTAAGCCCAGTTATATGAGCAATATATTACAATTTGCACCACTTACTTGGTTCGACAGTTAGTTTAGTCCCAGTTCCAAAGAATAGTTTGCCAGCAGTGTTATAACTCACACGATGCCATATCCCATAACACAAACCCGGCGGCTCGAACTGGCAGCATTACTGTGTGCCCACTTCTAAATACAAGCAGCCTAAGAACATATCCTACTTGCAAGACATTCCATAGGAACACTATGCAGCATTTAAAACTTAATTGCCTGTTTCAAATTCATGGAGGGACACATTCATATGTCAAATGAAGGACATAATGATGTCCCACAAATGTTCAAATACGACCACAATTCACATCTATGATCCTCTGGAGAAGGGTCAGACGGACTAGAAACGTTAACTCTGCTAATCTCTCTCCCCCAGATGCTCTCAGGCCTGTTGTTTCATTTGGAGACGCAGCTCCATTTACGTTGCATGACTAGCTCACTGACAATGCCACTACACCACCGCCTGCCCCACGAGCAATTCAGTAACATGGACTAATTCCGACACCCATTTTCAATTCATGCATTGGTCAACAACACACACATGAATTCAGAGCAGTGCAAGCTATTTCAATAGCACCGCTCCCATTATCCTACATCTTTAGCGAGCTGTCATCTGAAATAACATGCAAAAGCTCAGTGCGAATGATGTCTTCCATTCCTGGGATGGTCAGAGTTGGGATGAAGGTAGAACCGGGACTTTTAAAGAAGTCAGTTGGACTAAACGTCATTTTAATTCCGAAAAGATTACAGATAATTGTGAACATCAAAGAAGAGATTTAAATCTGGCAAAGTTCACGAATGGCTGAAGAAAGAAAATTGGAGATGTAAACAACTTACTGGGTTGAACTGTGAGCCCAGTGCCTGCTCCAAATATTATTTTGTACTCGTTAGTGTTCACACGCCGTCATGCCCCTTAACAAAAATCCCTTTCCGAACAATATTTCCACTCCCTAACACATCCCCAATGCATGTTATCAATAGGTATTTGCATTTTTTTAGTTACTCACGTACAGTGCACATGGGGATGAGAGTTTAACCATGCAAAATAACACCTGATCCACATATCAACTCATTCCATGCTATACTTGCCTTTTCTGTTCTAGCATGTAAAAGTGGCTTCCTGAAACATCTCACTTACTCGACAAAACACTGAGCCTTGCCCCAGAGGCAAAAATCACCTTATCAGCAAAATGCATGCAGCCTGACATTCCAATACCAAAACATTTCCCAACTGATTATCCCACGTTGCTATCAATTATAAATTGTTCCTTCCCTGAAACTCAAGGTAGTGCTAACTTCATCACCGAGCGAGTCTTTTAGATCCCTGGCACCCGCAGTATTCTGTTTTTAATCTGGCTTTTCTATGATACTTCCTTTCTTTAGGTTAATTGCTGCTCAGAGCTGGTCAGCTGCTCTATTAAAATCACCCCACTATCTTCCAAACTTTTTGATAGTCTGACTCCTGATCGTTCTAAAGCTGGAGACCCTTACCGTTATTCATTCAACACGGTTTGTGATACTCACTGGACTCCACAGTTAGTTTCGTCCCTCCTCCAAAGATATGTTTGTTGTCCCCAGTATAATCCACACAGAGCTATACTCCCTAACATAAAGTCTGCAGTTCATCCTGGCTGAAAAACCTACCTGCCCCCACCTTATCAATGCAGCATTCAGGTACAAAATCTATCTCAATACATGAGATTTTATCTTTGCAATTGTAACATTACTTTAGAATTGTCGCCTCATTTCATCTGACCTGTTGTTATATAACTATAATATATCTCAGTGAATGGAAATATTTTAACTAATAGTGCAGATAAACAAGACTATACCTACTTGGTTGTACAGTGAGTTTGGTGCCTGATCCAAATATGAATGTGTAGCCATTATCAGCTCCCATAGTGACATCCCAGTTAACAAAAACTATTTCTCTACCTGATTCTCATAGTGAGAGGGGCAGGCAGGAATATAATCGAAAGATTGGGTGTCATTGCTACTTTAATTCAAAACAGTATTCTATCCAGAAATCGGCCGATTCAAGAACATGACTTCAATGTCGCAAACTGTAGTTTCAGGTTTAGCCTGCCTGTATTTTGTCCCAGTGTGAAATGCCCCCTGTTCACTGACACAACACTGGGCCAGTTCCTTGCGAAAACTTTCGAAAACCGACTGCAAATTCACTTCATTATAAGTACCTGTATCTAATGTTTGCATTTGCTTCATTTCAGCCCATCATTAGTGACACACGGATAAGGCACAAGATCCAGTTCCCTCCCGCACCCCCATGTGTTAATTCTGTTCATTTCTCAGCACTAACCGATGCAAAATGGTTATTAGACTCATTGAACATGACCAGTTATATGAGCAATATATTACCATTTGCACCACTTACTTGGTTCAACAGTTAGTTTAGTCCCAGTTCCAAAATATAGTTTGTCAGCACTGCCATAACCCACACGATGCCATATCCCATAACACAAACCCTGCAGCTCAAACTGACAGCATTACTGTGTGACCACTTCTAAATGCAAGCAGCCTAAGATTTCCATTATTTTTAAATGTATTTCCATCCATTGTTTTATCTCTACCTTTTAGTCTATTTCGATCCTTTCCCTTCGCCCCAACTCACCCCCACTAGGGCTATCTGTACCTTGCTCGTCCTGCTTTCTACCCTCAATGTCACCTATTAGCACATTCCTTAGATAATATCACCATCTTCAACACCCCTTTGTTCTTTTGTCTATGACATCTTTTGGCTATCACCCTCTATCCAGCTCTACCTGCCTCCCCACCGCCCCCCCCTCCCCCGCCTTAAACCAGCTCAAATTTCACCTCTTTTCTATTTTTCCTTAGTTCTGTTGAAGAGTCATATGGACTCGAAATGTTAACTGTGTTCCTCTCCGCGGATGCTGTCAGACCTGCTGAGTTTTTCCAGGTATTTTTCTTTTTCTTTTAGCCTAATAACATCTTCTGTTTGCAGAACATTCCATAGGAACACTATGTAGCCATTTAAAACTTAATTGCCTGTTTCCAATTCAAGGATGGACACATTCACATGTTGAATGAAGGGCATAATCCTCTCCTATGGACGTTCATGTCTGACTATAATTCACATTTATGTTACGCTGGAGAAGGGTCACATGAACTCGAAACGTTAATTCTGTTTCTCTCTCCCCCCAGATGCTGTGAGGCCTGTTGTGTTTCTCCAGAATTTTCTGTTTTTGTTTCACGTTTAATTTATTTTTCAAATAATCAAACTAAAAACAGGTTTGTAAACTCTTCGTGCTCAATTCTATTCCCTATCACAGTTAATGATATCGGCTAGGCAAATAACCAATGGCATGGTGTGACATTCCAGTTATATCTCTCAATAGAATGCCATGAATTCAGCTTACTCGATCTTTCCCATTTCAGAGCGACTGCATTTATGTTGCTTATTGAAGTTTCTAACCATTCACAGCTGCCCTTTCAAATTTCATCAGAAATTCCCACTTTAAGTATCTCTAACACCAGTAAGTACAAATAATTCCATACTCACTTGGAGCAACAGTGAGTCTGGTCCCGGGTCCGAATATCAGATTCTCACCAGCTCCAATATTCTCACAGTGAGAACCCGCCGTACAAAAACACCCCTGACACTTGGAAATGTGCTTTCAAGAGGTACACTTGTCAATATTAAGTTGGAGAACTAACCAAACGCATGATATGCAATTCTAGTTATATTTCTCAATAGAATAGCCTTGTTGCTGCTTAACCGAACTTGACAATGCTGGAACAATTGCACCTATGTTGCTTGGCGAGGTCCCTAACTTTTCACACGCCCACTTCAAAATAATGTGGCTGGAAGGCCTTAATTTTGAGATCTCTAACACCACTTCATCTGAACATTGCCCTGAAGAAGGACTCGAAACGTTCACTCTGTTTCTCATTCCACAGATGCTGTCAGAACTGCCAAGTTTTTGCAGATTGTTTTCTATTTATGTTTCAGATTTTCAGCATCCGCAGTATTTAGCTTCTATATAAATATTTCCATACTCACTTGGATTTACAACGAGTTTGGTTCCCGCTCCGAATATGAGTTTAAAGCCAGTATTATCATACCCACAGTGGAAATGTGCCTCACAAAAACCCTCTGGCTACCAGGAAACATGCGACCGTCAGGCACACCTATCAACATTAAGTTATGGTGCAGTTTGAGAATAAAGTATCCACTGTTGTCTCCCTGCTAATGCTGGGTGCCTCATTGGCATTATTAATGAGAAAAATCATACTGTTTTTTTTTCGAAGTTACAAGCGTTTGGCGTAACTTCAATGTCTTGAACTCAGAACTGGCTGGATAAAGTGATTTAGTATTAATGAATAACATAGGACAAGACTCATCTCTGAATGCTAGTTCGGGTGTTTGCAAAGGTCGTTAACGAAATCTTGCCTTTGAACTTGATGTGAACTATTTCTGATAATATTCAACAATCAATTACAATGAGGGATGTAATATTTAACCAGCACCGGTAGAATAATTCCAATGACTTGATTCCATTATGATTAATACACGATGCTGCACTATCCATGTTGCTGGCTGCAACAGTATAACAACATTTCTTGGGGAATCAGCAGACAGCTATTTTCCCGGTACTGTTGATATAATAGCAGAAAATGTACATTTGACTGATATCTCATTTACACGGCCAACGTTAGTATTGACACCGAATTACTCCTGCCTCTATTTAAAGGGAAACGTTTGGTATAAGTCAATAATATTTGCCTAACCCACCTATTTTATACTGGCATTCAAACAGCTGATTGTACTGATCAATGTGCTGCCTTACTTACTGCGTGCTACAATCAGCTTGGTCCCACTCCCCAATATCAGCGGAGTTGACATCCCTGCAGTCACACGACGCCCAACGCCCTAACAAAAACCTTCCCAGCAACTGTTTCCGTAGTATACTAACCCATACCTACCAACTAAAGTGAGAAAATGTCATTTTTCTCTGACTTCCACCCCTCCCAGAGCCTTTTTTTATTTACTCATTGATGGTCAGGCCAGCATTTATTGTCTATGCTTAATTGCCCTTATTCAGATGGCATTTAAGAACCTATCACGTTGCTGTGGGTCTGGAGTTACATGTAGGCCAGACCAGATAAGGGTGGCAGATTTCCTTCTCTAAAGGACATCAGTGAACCAGACGGGCTTTTTACGACACTGAAAGCACAAAATGCATTTCGGAGTTTCAAGAGAGCAGGGTTAACTCTGTTTCTCTCTCCACCGAAGCTGGTAGGCTGGCTGAGTTTCTCCCGGTATTTTCGGTTTTTGTCTCAGGTTTCCAGCACCCTCAGTACTTTCCTTTTATATAAATATTTCCATACTCACTTGGAGCTACAATGAGCCTGGTCCCCGCTCCAAATATGAGCTTATCAGCATCATACACACAGTGGAAATGCGCCTCACAAAACGTCTGGCTACCAGGAAGCATGTTACCGTGAGGGCACACTTGTCAATATCTCTGTTTCTCTCACCCCCAGATGCTCTCAGGCTACTGAGATCCTCCAGCGTTTTCTCTTTTTGTTTCACGTTTAATGTATTTTTCTACAATTGAACTAAACACATGTTTGTGAACTCTTCCCGTTCAATACTATTCCCTGTCCATGTTACTGATATCGTCTAGGCAAATGACCAATGGCATAGTGTGACATTCCATTTCTATTTCTCAATTAATTGCCATGAATTCAGCTTACTCGAGCTTTCCCATTTCAGAGCGACTGCATTTATGTTACTTATTGAAGTTTCTAACCATTCACAGCTGCCCTTTCAAATTTCACCAGAAGTTCCCACTTTCACGATCTCTAACACCAATAAGTACAAATAATTCCACACTCACTTGGAGTTACGGTGAGTCTGGTCCCGGGTCCGAATATGAGAGCATTACCAGCTGCAATATTCTCACAGTGAGAACCCGCCGCACAAAAACCCTCCTGACACTTGGAAATGTGCTTTCAAGAGGCACACATGTCAATATTAAGTTGGGCAAATAACTAATCGCATGATATGCAATTCTAGTTATATTTCTCAATAGAATAGCTGTTTTGCTGCTTAATCGGACTTGACAATGCCGGAACAATTGCACTTACGTTCCTTGGCGAGGTTCCTAACCTTTCACATGCTCACCTCAAAATAATTGGGCTGGAAGGCCTTAATTCTGAGAACTCTAACACCTCTTCATCTGAACACTGCTCCAAAGAAGGCCTCGAAACGTTAACTCTGTTTCTCACTCCACAGGTGCTGTCGGACCTGCTGAGTTTTTCCAGATTGTTCTCTATTTTGCTTTCAGTTTTCCAACATCTGCAGTATTTTGGTTTTACATAAATATTTCCATACTCACTTGGAGTTACAACGAGCTTGGTTCCCGCTCCGAATAACAGTTTAAGGCCACTACTGTCAGTCCCACAGTGGAAATGTGCCTCACAAAAACCCTTTGGCTACCAGGAAACATGCTACCGTCAGGCACACTTATCAAAATTAAGTTATGGTGCAGTTTGAGAATAAAGAATCCACTGTTGTCTCCCTGATTGTGCTGAGTCCCTCATTGGCATTATTAATGGGAATAATCATACTGCTAGTTTTCTAAGTTACAAGCATTTGGCGGAATTTCAATGCCTTGAACTCAGAACTGACTGGATAAAGTCAGTTAGTATTAATGAATAACATGGGACAAGGTTCACCTCTGAATGCTTGTTCGGGTGTTTGCAAAGATCGTTAACGAAATCTTGCCTTTGAACTTGAGGTGTTCTATTTCTGATAATATCAACAATCAATTACAGTGAGGGATGTAACATTTAACCAGCACCGCTAGAATAATTCCAATGACTTGACTCCATTATGATTAATACACAATGCTGGCTGTAACAGTATAACAACATTTCTTGGAGAATCAGCAGACAGCTATTTTCACCGTCCGTTGAAATAATAGCATATAATGTATATTGACTGATCTCTCATTTACATGTCCAACGATAGCACTGACACGGAATTGCTTCTGTCTCTCTTTGAAGGAAAACGTTTGGTATAAGTCAATAATATTTGCCTAACCCAGCTATTTCATACTGGCATTCAAACAGTTGATTGTACTGATCAATGTGCTGCCTTACTTACTGGGTGCTACTGTCAGCCTGGTCCCACTCCCAAATGTCAGCGGAGTTCCTACCCCTGTATTCACACTGCGCCCAACCCCTTAACAAAAACCTTCCCAGGAACTGTCTCCATAAATTAACCCATGCCCACCACAAAATGTCATTTGCTTTCTGACTTCCACCCCTCCCAGCGCCTTATTTTATTTACTCATTGATGTCCAGGCCAGCACTTATTGCCCACACCTAATTGCTCTTGTTCACAAGGCATTTAAGAGCTTACAACTTTGCTGTGGGTCTGGAGTCACATATAGGCAGACCGGGTAAGGATGGTAGATTCCAATCTGTGAAGGCCATTAGAGAATCAGATGGGTTTTTCCGACACAAAAGCGAAAAATGCATTTCGGAGTTTCAAGAGAGTAGAGTTAACTCTGTTTCTCTCTCCACCGATGCTGGTAGGCTTGCTGAGTTTTTCCAGCATTTTCTGTTTTTGTCTCAGTTTTCCAACATCTGCAGTATTTTAGTTTTACATAAATATCCCCATTACTCACTTGGAGTTACAACGAGCTTGGTCCCAGCTCCGAATATCAGGTTAATGCCACCACCACCGGACCCACAGTGGGAATGTGCCTCACAAAAACTCCCTGGGTACCAGGAAACATGCTACCGTGAGGCACACATGGCAACATTAAGCCATGGTGCAGTTTGAGAATAAAGAATCCACTGTTGTCTCCCTGCTTGTGCTGGGTCCCTCATTAGCATCATTAATGGGAAAAATCATACTGTTAGTTTTCTACGTTACAAGCGTTTGGTGAAACTTCAATGTCTCCAACTCAGACCTGGCGGGATAAAGTGACTTAATATGAATGAATAACATGGGATAAGGTTCATCTCCGAATGCTAGCTCGGGTGTTTGCAAAGGTTGTTAGCGAAATCTTGCTTTTGTACCTGATGTGATCTACTGTCAATATTCAAACAATCAATTACAGTCCCGGGTGCAGTATTTAAGCAGCACCGCTAGAATAATTCTCGTGACTTGATTCCATTATGATTAATACACGATGCTGCACTATCCATGTCACTGGCTGTAACAGTATAACAACATTTCTTGGAGAATCAGCAGACAGCTGTTTTCACCCTAGTGTTGAAATAATAGCAGGTGATGTATACTGACTGATCTCTCATTTACATGGCCAACGTTAGTACTGACACTGAATTACTTCTGACTCTACTTAAAGGGCAAATTTTGGTATAAGTCAATAATATTTGCCTAAACCACCCACTTTTTACTGGCATTCAAACAGCTGATTGTACTGATCAATGTGCTGCCTTACTTACTGGGTTCTACAGTCAGCTTGGTCCCACTCCCAAATGTCAGCGGAGTTGCTGCTCCTGCATTCACACAGCGCCCAATTCCATAACAAAAACCTTCCCAGCACCTGTCTCCGTAGTATATTAACCCATGCCCACTAACTGAATGACAAAATATCATTTGGTCTCTGACTTCTACCCATCCCAGAGCCTTATTTTAGTTACTCATTGATGGCCAGGCCAGCATTTATTGCCAATACTTAATTGCCCTTGTTCAGGTGGCATTTAAGAGCCGATCACAGTTCTGTGGGTCTGGAGCAGATTCCATTCCTTGAAGCACATGAGAGAACCAGATGGTTTTTTTTTTTAAATTACGCTAAAAGCAGAAAATGCTGGAAAAAAACATTACTGAGCTGCGAGAGAGCAGGGTTAACTCTGTTTCTCCCTCCACCGATGCTGCTAGGCTTGCTCAGTTTGCCCAGCGCGTCCTGCTTTTGTTTCAGATTCTCAGCATTCGCAGTAACTTGCTTTTACGACAATCGGCAACGCCAGGTTTTGGTTCAATTTCTACCCTCTGCGATGATCAGATTCGAACCGGTGGCTCAATTTACGCTGGAGTACTAGCCCAGACACCACCGCCGTCTGCGCCCACGAACAATTCAGAAGCATAAATTAATTCCCAAACCGCCATCTTCAATTCATGCAAGGCTCAACCACACACACACGAATTTAGAGCGTCGCAAGCTATTTCAATGGCACCCCTCCCATTATCCTACATCTTTAGCGAGCTTTTTTCAGAAATAACATGCAAAAGCTAGCAAAGCCTTAGCTCAGTGTGAATGACGTCTTCTGTTCTTAGGAAGGTCAGAGTTGGGATGAAGGTAGACCCGGGACTTTCAAAAATGTCAATTCGACTAAACGTCATTTTAATTTCGAAAAGGTTACAGATAATCGGGAAGATTAAAGAATAGATTTTAAAACGGTAAATTTCACCAAAGGCCGCTTAAAGTAAATTAGAGTGTAACCAACTTACTGGGTTGAACTGTGAGCCTAGTGCCTGCTCCAAATATTATTCTGTAATCGTAAGTGTTCACACGCCGTTATACCCCTTAACAAAAATCGCGTTCTGAACAACACATCCCCAATGCAAGTTATCATTCGCATTGTGTTAGTTACTCAGATATACTCATGCAGATAGGCATGATAGCTTAGCGATGAAAAATAAAATTTCATCCACATTTCACTTCATTCCTTGCAATACTTGCCTCTTCTATTCTAGCATGTAAAATGGGTGTCCTAAAGCATCTCACTCACTCAGCAAAACATCGAGTCTTGACCCCAGAGGCAAAAATCACCTGATCGGCAAATTTTCACGCGCCCTGACATTACAATACCAAAACTTTTGCCAACCACCTAGTCCACGTTGCTTTCAATTACAAATTGCTCCGTTTCCACACAACACTGGCTCCTTCGCTGAAACTCGAGGCAGTCCTAACTACATCAGGGAGCGAGTCTTTCAGATCCCCGGCACCCGCAGTATTCTGCTTTTACACTGGCTTGTCCGTGTTACTTCCTTTGTTTAGGTTAATTGCTGCTCTGAGCTGGTCAGTTGCTCTACTAAAATCACCCCATTATCGTCCAAACCTTTTGCTGATCTGACTCATGATCGTCCTAAAGTAATAGACCCATAACGTTGTTCATTCAGCATGGTTTGTGATACTCACTGGGCTCCACAGTTAGTTTGGTCCCTCCTCCAAAGATAAGCTTGTTGGTTCCAGTAGAATACACACAGTGCTGTACTCCCTAACACAAAGTCTGCAGCTCATTCTGGCTGAAATACCTACCCCTACCCACTCAATGTAGCAGCCAGATACAAAATTTACCTAAATATATGAGATTTTATCTTTGCAATTGTAATATTACTTTAGAATTGCCCCCTCGTTTCATCTGACCTATTGTTATAGAACTATAATATATCTCAGTGAACGGAAATATTTTAACTAATAGTCCAGATAAACAACCTTTTACCTACTTGGTTGTACAGTGAGTTTGGTGCCTGATCCAAATATGAATGCGTAGCCATTATCAGCTCCCACAGCGACATCCCAGTTAACAAAAACTATTTCTCTACCAGATTCTCATACTGAGAGGGGTAGGCAGAAATATGATGGAAAGATTAGGTGTCATTGCTAATTTAATTCATTACAGCGTTTTATCCAGAAATCGCGTGAATCAAGAAACTGACTTCAATGTTGCAAACTGTAATTTCAGGTTTAGCCTGCCTGTATTTTGTCCCAGTGTGAAACGCCCCCTGAACGCTGACACAGTACTGGGACAGTTCCTCGCAAAGACATTCGAAGACCGACTGCAAATTCACTTTATTATAAGAATCTCTACCTAATGTTCGAATTTGCGTCATTTCAGCCCATCATTAGTGACACTCGGATAAGGAACAAGATCCCGTTTCCTCCCGCCTCCTACCCCCATTTGTTTATTCTGTCCATTTTCAGCACTAACCGATGCAAAATGGTAATTAGACACATTGAACGTGACCGGCAGTTTTACGTCCAGTTATATGAACAATTTATTACCATTTGCACCACTTACTTGGTTCGACAGTTAGTTTAGTCCCAGTTCCAAAGAGTAGTTTCTTAGCACCGCTATAACTCACACGATGCCATACCCCATAACACAAACCCTGCGGCTCAAACTGGCAGCATTACCGTGTGACCACTTCTAAATCCAAGCAGCCTAAGAACATCTCCTGCTTGCAAAACATTCCATAGGAACACTATGTAGCCATTTAAAACTTAATTGACTGTTTCAAATTCAAGCAGGGATACACTCACATGTTAAATGAAGAGCACAATTCTCTCCCACATGCGTTCATATCCGAACACAATTCACATTTATGTTCCTCTGGAGAAGGGTCACAGGCGCTCGAAAGGTTAATTCTGTTTCTCCCTCCCCCCTGATGCTCTCAGGCTGCTGGGTTTCTCCAGAATTTTCTGTTTTTGTTTCACGTTTAATTTATTTTTCTACAATTGAACTAAAAACGGATTTGTGGACTCTTCCTGTTCACATGTCCCAGTTAATGATATCGGCTCGGGATATAACCAATGGCAAGGTGCGACACTCTAGTTGTATTCTCAATTAAATGCCATGAATTCAGCTTACTCGAGCTTCCACATTTCAGAACGACTGCATTTATGTTTCTTATTGAAGTTTCTAACCATTCACAGCTGCCCTTTCAAATTTCACCAGAAGGTCCCAGTTTAAGTATCTCTAACACCACTAAGTACACTAATTCCATACTCACTTGGAACTACAGTGAGTCTGGTCCCGGATCCGAATATGAAAACATTACCAGTTCCAATATTCTCACAGTGAGATCTCGCCGCACAAAAACCCCCTGAGACTTGGAAATGTACTTTCAAGAGGCGCACTTGCCAATATTAAGTTGGAGAAATAACGAATCGCATGATATGCAATTCTAGTTATATTTCTCAGTAGCTTTATTGCTGCTTAACCGGACTTGACAATGCAGGAACAATTGCATTTAAGTTCCTTGGCGAGGTTCCGAACTTTTCACAATCCCACTTCAAAATGATTTGGCTGGACGGCCTTAATTTTAAGCTCTCTAACACCACTTCATCTGAACATTGCTCAGAGGAAGGACTCGAAACGTTAACTCTGTTTCTCACTCCACAGTTGCTGTCAAACGTGCAGAGTTTTTCCAGATTGTTCTCTATTTTTGTTTCAGATTTGCTTTTATATGAATATTTCCATACTCACTTGGAGTTACAACGAGCTTGGTCCCCGCTCCGAATATTACTTTAGTGCCGGTACCACCAGACCCACAGTCGGAATGTGCCTCACAAAAACCCTCTGGCTACCAGGAAACATGCTATCGTCAGGCACACTTGTCAATGCTAAGTTATGTTGCAGTTTGAGAATAAAGAATCCACTGTTGTCGCCCTGCTTGTGCTGGGTCTCTCATTGGCATCATTGGTAGGAAAAATCATGCTGTTAGTTTTTTACGTTACAAGCGTTTGGCGTAACTTCAATGTCTTGAACTCAGAACTGGCGGAATAAAGCGATTTAGTATTAATGAATAACATGGGACAAGGTTCATCTCTGAATGCTAGTTCGGGTGATTGAAAAGGTCGTTAATGACATCTTGCCTTTGTATCTGATGTGATCTACTGACAATATTCAAACAAGCAATTACAATGAGGGATGCAACATTTAACCAGCTCCGCTAGAATAACTTCAGTGACTTGACTCCATTATCTTAATACACGGTGCTCCACTCTCCATATCGCTGGCTGTAACATTATGCAAAGATTTCTTGGAGAATCAGCAGACAGCTATTTTCACCGTAGGTTGAAATAAAGCAGATAATGTACATTGCCTGATCTCTCATTTACACGGCCAACGTTAGCACTTACACCGAATTACCTCTGTGTCTATTTAAAGGGAAACTTTTGGTATAAGTCAATAATATTTGCCTATACTGGCATTCAAACAGCTGATTGTACTGATCAATGTGCTGCCTTACATACTGGGTGCAACTGTCAGCTTGGTCCCACTCCCAAATTTCAGAGGATTTGACATCCCTGCATTCACACAGCGCCCAATGCCTTAATAGAAATCATCCCAGCAACTGTCTCCGTAGATTATTAACCCATGCCCATCGGCTGAACTGACAAAATAACATTTGGTTTCTGACTTCCACCCCTCCTATAGCCTATTTTATTTACTAATTGATGGCTAGGCCAGCATTTATTGTCGATGCCTTATTCAGAAGACATTTATGGGCCTACCAGGTTACCGTGGGTCTGGAGGCACGTGTAGGCCAGGCCAGGTAAGGACAACAGATTCCCTTCCCTAAAGGACATCAGTGAACCAGATGGGCTTTTTACGACACTAAAAGCAGAAAAAGCATTTCGAATTTTCAAGAGAGTAGGGTTAACTCCGTTTCTCTCTCTACCCGATCCTGCTAGGCTTGCTGAGTTTTTCCCCGTACTTTTTGTTTTTGTTTCAGATTTCCAGCACCCGCTGTAATCTGCTTTCACCACAATCGGCAATGTCAAGTTTGGGTTCAATATCTACCCTCTGCTATGGTTAGAATCAAACCCACAGCTCCATTTATGGTGTAATACTAGACTAATTACAACACCACTGCATCACCACCTGTCATCATAAGATTACAGATAATCGGGAAGATTATAGAATAGATTTAAATCTGGTAAATTTCCCAAATGGTGGATTAAAGCAAATTGGAGATGTAAACAACTTACTGGGCTCAGCTGTGAGCCTAGTGCCTGCTCCAAATATTATTTTGTAGTCGTTAGTGTTCACACACCATTATACCCCTTAACAAAAATAGCTTTCTGAACAATGTTTCATCTCCATAACACATTCGCAATGCAAGTTATCAATAAATCATTCGCATTTTTGTTAGTTACTCACATATAGTGCGGATAGGGGTGAGGGCTTAACCATGCAAAGTAAAATTTGATCCACATTTCAACTCAATCCATGCTATACTTGCCTTTGTTGTTCTAGCATGTAAAATGGGCCACCTGAAACATCTCACTTACTCGGCAAAACATTGAGCCTTGCCCCAGAGGCAAAAATCACCTTATCGGCAAAGTTCACGCACCCTGACATTCTAATGCCAAAACTTTTCCCGACCAGCTATTCCACGTTGCTATCAATTTTAAATTTCTCCTTTTCCAGGCAACACTGAAATTCAAGGCAGTTCAGGGAGCAAGTCTTTCCGATTCCTGGCACCCACAGTATTCTGCTTTTACACTGGCTTGTCCATTTTACTCCTTTTGTTTAGGTTAATCGCTGCTCAGAGCTGGTCAGCTGCTCTATTAAAATCAACCCACCATCTTCCAAACTTTTTGCTAATATGACTCATGATCGTTCTAAAGCTATAGACCCATACCGTTGTTCATTCAACACGGTTTGCGATACTCACTGGGCTCCACAGTTAGTCTGGTCCCTCCTCCAAAGGTAAGGCTTGTAGTCCCCAGTATAATCCACACAGTGCTATATTCCCTAACACAAAGTCTACAGCTCATTCTGGCTGAAAAAAACATACCTGTCCCTGCCTTATCAATGCAGCACCCAGATACAAAATCTACCTAAATATATGAGATTTTAGTTGTGCAATTGTAACATTACTTTAGAATTGTCGCCTCATTTCATCTGACCTATTGTTATATAACTATAATATATCTCAGTGAACGGAAATATTTTAACTAACATTGCAGATAAACAAGCCTATACCTACTTGGTTGTACAGTGAGTTTGGTGCCTGATCCAAATATAAATGTGTAGCCATTATCAGCTCCCACAGTGACATCCTGGTTAACAAAAACTATTTCTCTACCAGATTCCCACAGTAAGAGCGGTAGGCAGGAATATGATGGAAAGATTAGGTGTCATTGCTAATTTAATTCTTTGCAGTATTCTATCTAGAAATCGCCCGTTTCAAGAAACTGACTTCAATGTTGCAAACTGTAGTTTCAGGTTTAGCCTGCCTGCATTTTGTGCCAGTGTGCACGATGCCATATCCCATAACAAAAACCCTGCGGCTCAAACTGGCAGCATTACCGTGTGACCACTTCTAAATACAAACAGCCTAAGAACATATCCTGCTTGCAAAACATTCCATAGGAACCCTCTGCAGCCATTTAAAAGTGAATTGCCTGTTTCAATTTCAACGAGGGATACTTTCCCATGTTAAGTAAAGAGCACAATTCTTTCCCACAGACGTTCATATCCGACTACAATTCACATTTCTGTTCCTCTGGAGAAGGGTCACACGGACTGGAAAGTTTAACTCTGCTTCTCTCTCCCACAGATGCTCTCAGGCATTAAAAGCGGAAAATGCATTTCGGAGTTTCAAGAGAGCAGGGTTAACTCTCTTTCCCACTCCACCGATGCTGCTAGGCTTGCTGCGTTTTTCCCAGGATTTTGTATTTTTATTTCAGATTTCCAGCATACGCAGTGCTTTGCTTTTATATAACAATTTCCATACTCACTTGGAGTCACAATGAGACTGGTCCCTGCTCCGAATATGAGCTTATAACCACATACTCAGAGTGGGAGTGCGCCTCACAAAAACCCTGGCTACTAGGAAACTTGGAGAATCAGCAGAAGGCTATTTTCACCGTACTTAGAAATAAAAGCGGGTAATGTATATTGACTGATCTCTCATTTACACGGCCAACGTTACTACTGACACCGAATTATTTCTGTCTCTATTTAAAGGGAAAATGTTGACATAAGTCGGTAATATTTTGCCCTCTCTAACATGACCCCTGTAAAGAATTGGATTCTCCAGGGATCCATACCATAAATAAGCCGAGAATCTTCCAAACATAGTTCTCTGTAGCTGGTCAGGTATTACACCATCTGCTGACATTTGAATACTCACTGGGTTCCACGACTAATTTCGTGCCGCCTCCAAATGTTAGTTTGTAGACGCCACTATGTATTGTCACACAGTGTTACACGCCATTGCAAACAAATGCCACCGGTACCATCTGAATCTTGGACATGGGCACCGCTGATTCCCACTCTGTGGCATGTTGCTGCTCCAGGTAACATTCCCTATTTCCGGACTTGCGTCAAAAATTAGACATTGGCTCGGCACACGGAACAGACTCTCGCGTTCTGCTAACCCCGGCGAATATTCAGCTCCACTTACGCCAGGGGCACTGAACCGCCGGCGAATCTCGTATAAATAGGCAAGAAAAGCCTGATTTGTGTCCCCACTGGTGTCTACTTTCAGCCCACACTGTTCGACAGCTAACTCCGGAACCTCCTTCAAGCCAATCCTTTCAGTAAGTATTAACTTAGACCTATGCCAAAAGAAATGACCCTTCTCCACCTGTGTTAATAGACTGGCCTTCTGCATATTACGCCTGCATATAGGCATTCAGGTCTATTCCGACTAAAGGTACTCCACTTTGCGGGATATTGCATTGCATTTACAATCGAAAGAATCTGCAAGATCTACAGCCCTTCCCTGGGTCATTATCCGATGGCCATTCATTCTTGGCACAGCACTTACTCGGCTCGACCGTAAGTCTGGTTCCGGGCCCAAACAGGAAACTGGAACCTCCAGCACCTTCACACAGCACTCAATCTCATTACAAAAACCTTCTCATTTGTAACATATTGCTGCTTCAAATAGCCAATAAAATCAAAAGTCCATTTCATTCTTTTGCTTTCGATCGAAGAGACATTAAAATATTGAAGTCTCACAAGCGACTTTTAAAAAAATCAGTCATGGGCTGTGGACATTTGCTGCCCATCGCTAATTGCCCTCAGTTTTTTATATACTCGTTCATGGAATGCAGGTATTGCAGGCCAGACCAACATTTATTACCCATCCCTAATTGCCCTTGTTCAAGGGGACATTTTAAGAGTCAACCACGTTACTGTGGGTCTGGAATCACATGTAGGCCAGACCAGGTAAGGGAGGCAGATTTCCTCTTCGAAAGGACATGGGTGAACCAGATGGGTTTTTAACAACAATCGACAATGGTTTCATGGTCACCATCAGACTCTTTATTCCAGATTTTTATTGAATCCAAAATTCCACCATCGGACCTGGGTCCCCAGAGCGTTACCCTGGGGTGTCTGGATTACTGTTCCAGGGACAATACCACTACACCATCGCTTCCTCCTCGTTCAGGGGGCATTTAAGAGTCCACCACATTGCTATGGGTCTGGAGTCACACGTGGGCCAGACTTCCTGCCCTAAAGGGCATTAGTGATGGACTTTTACGACAATAGATGACAGCTTCATGGACACGATGCCTGAGACTAGCTCTCGATTGCAAATTGAGTTTCTTTAATGAATTGAATAGAAATTCCACCTGTGTCCCCGAAGCATTTACCTGGACCTCTGCATTGCTAGCAGTCGGACATTAACAATACGCCACCACCTCCCCCTAACAACCCTCCCCCCCACCCCCCCCCGACCCCCTGCGAATGCCCTTCCTTATTCCCTTCGTCCTCCTTTCTTGTTAGAAAATTCAGAACAATTTCCAGCTGCCCCTATTTCCAACCCTCACCACTTTTTGTAGGTCCCTGTGCCCTTCTATTAACGTTGTATCAGTGTCCGGGAAGCGTTGGAAATGGACATGGGGAAGTAGCTATTGCCCTTGTCAAATATGGAATGCCAACCTCAAACTATCTCAACCAACGTCAGTCGCATTGCTAAATCAGTAAAAAGGTTTGCAGACTCACTCGGCTCCACTGTCAGTTTGGTTCCTTGCCCAAAGATTAGCGGGTTAGCTCCTGATGCTACCCACAGCGTTTCTCCCCCTATCAAAAACCCCTGCTTCTCCCCCTCACCCCACCCTGCATGTATTAGCACAGGCCTAGCCGCTGGTGTCTCCATTTTAATAGTTTGTTATTATTATTATTGTTCGTTCACGGGATGCGGGCATCTCTGGCTAGGCCAGCATTTGTTGCCCTTCCCTACTTGCCCCTGTTCACGGGGCATTTAAGAGCCAACCATATTGCTGTGGGCCAGGAGTCACATGTAGGCCATCCAGGTTAGGATGTCAGATTTCCTTCTCTGAAGGACATTAGAATAATTTAAAGATGCAAAAAAAAAATCCAAAATTCTCCAAGGCTCTTTCGACATCACCTTCCAAACCCACGACCATTACCATCTAGAAGGACAAGGGCAGCAGATAGATGGAAACATCACCACCTGGAAGTTCCCCTCCCAGTCACTCACCATCCTGACTTGGAAATATATCGGCTGTTCCTTCACTGTCGATGGCTCAAAACCCTGGAATTCCCTCCCTAACAGCGCCGTGGGTGCACCTACACCACATGGGCAGCAGCGATTCAAGAAGGCGGCTCACCACCACTTTCTGAAGGGGGCAATTAGGGGGACAGACAATAAATGCTGGCCCAGCCAGCGAAGCCCACATCCCGTGAATAAATACAAAAAGCCCATTCAATTTTTCATGATAGAAATTTTCCAGGTCTGACCTCATGCTAGCAAATCTATTGTTTTTTTTAAAACAACTGCTCCGAAGCATCTATATCATTTGTTGCAGCAACAAAAAAAATAGACACCAGAATCATTCCCAGTATAAGCAACTGGGGCCCCACCAGCGCCGTGTGCCATTTTAACGGTACTTTCATTGTTTGAAATCCTACGGAGGCTTTTGTGTACGACGTGACTGACCCCAATCGGTACATTGAAGCGGTTTGTATACCTGGTTTCTGACTCTGCTGTTACATTCCCGGTTTAAAACGATTCAGCTAACACGGGTCTCGGAATCTATCATCGTTTCCAATTCCGTTATTTCCCCTTAGACTCATAGACGTTTACAGCGTTGAAGGAGGCCATTCGGCCTAGCCTGTCTGCGTCGGCCAGCAAAGATCTGATGACACTAACCCCATTTTCCAGCGCTGGGCCCATACCCCTGGAGGCTATGGCGACTCAAGTGGATATCTAAACACTTCTGAAATGTTACAAGAGTTTCTGACTCAATTTCAGGCAGTGAGTTCCAGACTCCCACCACCCTCTGGGTGAAAACATTTCCCCTCAACTCCCCACTGAGCCTTCTACCCCATCTTAAATCTCTACCCCCTGGTCATTGACTCATGGAAAAAAGTGTCTTCCAATTCACCCTATCTATGCCCCCCCACCCCCCCCACAACTGTCTCACCCCCCCCCCCCACCACCCCCCATGATCTTCTACACCTCTATCAGGTCCCCTCTCAACATTTGCTGCTCCAAGGAAGACAGACCGGCCTTATCCAACCTTCCCCCATAGCTGACAATAACCAGAACAACAGGGGTTTGGTAGTACGGGGCTTGATTTTTGCTGAAAAAAAGAGACTTATCGAAGTTTTTCGGTTTCCACTCATCAGGACCCTTCGCAAGAAAACAATAGGTGGGGGCCTGCAGAGGGAATACCTGAGGCTTGAATGAGTGCTCTGGCCACGATTTTCGGGTACTTACTGGGTATCACTGTCAGCTTCGTCCCCTTTCCAAATATCAACGTGTTTGCTGCCCCTCCAGCATTCGCACGTTGCTAAACGCACTGACAAAAACCCCGAGCTGCGCACAGGAAAGTTGACATCGGCGCACTGCTCTTTGTTAACGCAACCCTACCAACCTGGACCGTTAAGCTGTCGGTCGGTGCCAAGATGGAACCAGCGATGCCAGTATTATCAGAACCATGATAAAACCAACTGAGTTAACCAGCCTTCCTTCGACCAATATTGTCTCCTGTTGCTCATCTTATACCATTAATCATTAAAACATTAAAGCCAATAGATCTGTAAACGGAGATGCGATTTATCAGGCTTAATGGGAGCATCTTGAGAAAGATTCGCCCATTTCCCAACTACAGGGTTGAGTGTATTAGAACTATCTGCCCATTGCCGTGTCTGAAAGTTCACACCCCTCAAATGCAGTTCACCTCACCCCCAAATGCAAACCGTTCCTGGACAAGCAATCCGGGATTCCACGAGTCAACCCCCATCTGGTTCACTAATGCCCCTTAACGAAGGCAAATCTGCCGGCCTTACCTGGCCTACATGTGACTCCAGACCCACAGCCATTGGCTCTTAAATGCCCTCTGAACACGGGCCATTGAGGATGGGCAATAAATGCTGAACAGCAAGATTAATCCAGGCCCACAATACTAGCAGTAATATGGTTGCTTGCCCTTTAACTGCCCCTTTGAAATGGCCGAGCTGGTCAGGGGCAATTAGGGAAGGGTAACAAATGCTGACCTAGCCAGTGACGCCCACATCCCATGATTTCTTTTTTAAAAAACTAGAAGGGATTCACCAGCAATTTGCCAGTGGCTGGAATGGAATGGGTAATAATTATTGGGGCTTAGTAGCGACTAGTATATGCCCAGAATTAATTCAGATATATATTCTTTTTAAATAAAAAAAGATATGTGTTAAGGGATGGAGAAGGAGAGAGAGAAAGAGAGAGATGATAGACAAGTTGCAAAGGTCAACTTACTCGGCTGGACAATCAGCCTGGTTCCACCTCCGAAATTGAGCACATCTACTCCAGAGTTCACACAGCGTTAAACTGCTTGATAAAAACCAACCCCGCATCAGACGCCCAGGGCAACTGCATGAACTAGAATGTTCATTTGGTGATGGTACTGCTGTACATTTCAAAGTTATCACTCCCACTTACTTTGCCCCTTCGGTGCTTCACATCGGCGTAGGATCCCAGATTCCTTCCCTTTGAACGACACTAGTGAAATACTAAAGGGTCCGGCGACCTGCTCGGTGCTCACCCTCCCTGTCCCTCGCCCCTTCGACCCTGCTGCACGCCTACGGGCTGCGTTCCCTTTCATTGCCAGGAGCAGGGCCGCTCGCTCTGCCGTGAGAACCCGGGTAACGTCTTTTCCCGATCAGCGACTTACTCGGCAACCCCCGAGCCAAAGGCGAACTCGTTCGCCGCAGCTTCGTAAGGCACTCGTCGCTCACCAACTGCACAAAACGAAACACCTAGGATGCACCACATGGCGGATCAGGTGGTCTCAGCCTTCACTTTCGTCCGTCTGGCACAGCCAATGGCATAGAAACATTGAAACTAGGAACAGGAGCAGGCCATTCGGCCCTTCGAGCCTGCTCCGCCATTCATTGTGATCATGGCTGATCATTCAACTCAATAGCCTGCTCCCGCCTTCTCCCCATACCCTTTGATCCCTTTCGACCCCAAGACCCCTAACTCCTTCTAGAAAACATACACAATGTTTTGGCCTCAAATACTTCCTGTGGTAGCGAATTCTACAGGCTCACCACTCTCTGGGTGAAGACATTCCTCCTCATCGAATGAGGCATTTCGTACCTGCAGCCGCAGTGCAGTGGATGTTATCGGGAGTAATAAGATAACCGCAACTGTGCGCAGTTATTAATTCTATCAGTGTGACCCAACTACTCAACTATATCCAACTCTGACCTCCCCCCACCCCCCCATCATTCTGATATTCGGCTGCCTCTTTTCTCGCGTGATCCGCACGTTTTAACACAACATGCCTCTGTTTCAATGCTGAATAATGCCAGGAAGGTCGGAGAGTGACTGGAGAGGTTCAGGTCTCTTCGATCTCAGGGTTCATCGTTGCTTCCCCCCCTCTCCCCTCCCTCTGTAGAGGTGGAAGCGTTTAGAGAGGTAATATATGACGCGTAAGCAGTTGCTCTCCAAACGGTTTTTTAAAAAAAAATATTCACGGGATGTGGGCTTCGCTGACCGAGCCCAGCATTTATCACCCATCCCCTAACTGCCCCCTTGCGAAGGTGGTGGTGAGCTGCCTTATTGAGCCGCTGCAATCCCTGCGGTGTAGGTACACCCACAGTGCTGTTAGGGAGGGATTTTGACCCAGCGACAGTGAAGGAACGGAGATATATTTCCAAGTCAGGATGGTGAGTGAATTGGTGAGGAACTTCCAGGTGGTGGGTGTTCCCCATGTGTCTGCTACCCTTGTCCCTCTAGATGGTAGTGGTCGTGGGTTTGGAAGGTGCTGCCTAAGGGGCCTTGGTGAGTTCCTGCAGTGCATCTTGTAGATGGTACACAATGCTGCTACTGTGCGTCGGTGGTAGAGGCAGTGAATGCTTATGGATGTGGTGCAAATCAAGCGGGGCTGCTTTGTCCTGGACGGTGTGGAGCTCTTGAGTGTTGTGGGAACTGCACTCATCCAGGCAAGTGGGGAGTATCCCATCACATTCCTGACCTGTGCCTTGTAGATGGTGGACAGGCTTTGGGGAGTCAGGAGGTGAGTTTCTCATCGCAGGATTCCCAACCTTTGACCTGCTCTTGTAGCCACAGTATTTATATGGCTTGTCCAGTTCAGTTTCTGGTCAATGATAACCCCCAGGCTGACCCCCCACCGCCCCCCCCCCACTCCCCCTCCCCATTGGAGTACTTCATCCTGCTTTTGGCATTATCTTATAACCTGCTTTGAACAGTATGTTACGTATGATACCCCAAGGGATCACTGATGCGAGAAACCTCGCCCTGTAGCGCACAGGTAAATCGTACCTGAGTGTTGCCGTACTTGTCAATCGCGTTCATCATGTTCTTTCTGCTCCTTGTTCGGAGAGCTACCCGCTCTGTTAATCAGCTGTTTAGGGCAGCGTTGAGTTAATTTCGGTTACAAAAGCGGCTCAGCACCTGTGTGTTGAGGGTGACCAGCGATGGATGATAGACGCTGGCCTTGCGACTGACTGGCTTACGTTTAATCAAAAATATTTTTTTAAAAAACGTGTTTGTGTCGAGGGAGTGAAGTTTTACATACGTGTAAATACGAAAGTCAACTTACCGGGTTGGACAATCAGTCTAGTTCCACCTCCGAAAACCACTTTCCCTATTGTTCCAGAAATCACACGGTGCTAAACTGCGTTACAAAATCTACCCCACAGCAGCAAGGTGATATCACTGCTTTGTTTCTCTCCAACGAATTACTGTCTCCTCTTATTTTTTTATTTAGTCTGACATATCAGCGTGAAATCCACATGGAGGAGAACTGAAATAAATGCATTTGAAAACATTTTAGGAGAGTAAGAGGCGACTTGATTGAAACCTTTAAGACCCTGAGTGGTCTTGACAGGTAGACGTGCAGAGGATGTTTCCTCTTGTGGGAGAATCTAGAACTGGGGGGGTCACTGATTAAAAATAAAGGGTCGCCCATTTAAGGCAGAGGTGAGGAGAGTATTTTTTCTCTCAGAAGATCGTGAGTCTTTGGAACTGTCTTCATCAAAAAGCGGTGGGAGCAGAATCTTTGAACATTTTTCAAGGAAGAGATGGATAGATTCTTGATTAACAAGGGTTTGGGGTGGTGAAATGTTATCGGGGGTAGGTGAGAATGTGGGGTGGTGGTTACAATCAGATCAGCCATGATCTTATTGAATGGCAGAGCAGCCTCGAAGGGCCGAGTGGCTTGCTTCTGCTCCTAGTTCGTAAGTTCGCATGAGGGTCATCCAGGGTGGTGAAGGATGCAGGATGGTGGTGTACTGTTAATGTCAGGGGGCAAGCGGGAGGGAACTTGAGGTCAAATTCCCAACATGGTATCTGGTGGAATTCAAATTCAATTGATAAATCTGTAGCTTGAAGGCTAACCTCGGTGTTGGTGACCATGAATCTAGCATTGACTGTTGTAAAAACCCATCTGGTTCACTAATGTCCTTCAGGTAAGGAAATCTGCCGTCCTTGCCTGGTCTGACCTACATGTGCCTCGAGATCCAGAGTAACGTGTTTAACTCTCCACTGCCCCCTGCAATGCTTTAACAAGGGCAATTAGAATTGGGCAACACGTGCTGACCTCGCCTGTGACTCCCACGTCCCGTGAAAGAATAAAGAAGAAACAGATCCTGGAATCTAACATCAACCTAAACGATCGCAAGCTTTGAAATATCAATTTCCAACCCCATCATATGTCTTTTTTTCTCTCGCTAAAGCGAATTTCTAGCACTGAGCGTGCGAAGGAAGTGCAATCAGATATCATGAGTAAAGGAAGCCAGTTCTCAGGTTCCTGATGTGTCTCCCCACTTATTCCGGGCATCGCCACCAGAGGACGCTGTTTATCTGCATTCAGCCGTCATTTCCCCCGATCAGATCACCCCACACTCAGAAACACAGAAGAACATCCTCACTTTCATGTTCAGTCTCTCTCCTAATAAAGGATAGCATTCCATCAGTCTTCTTAATGACTCACTGTACCTGCATACTAACTTTTTGTGACTCTTGCACTCGAACACCTAGGTCCCTCTGCACCTCAGTGTTCTGCAGCCATTCTTTAAGTAACACACTGCCGATTTTATTCTTCCTGCCAAAGTGAACAATTTCACATGTGCCCACATTAAACTCCATTCGCCAGACCTATGCCCACCCTCGTAACCTATCTATATCCGTCTGCAACCTCCTCATGTCCTCTTCACAACATACTTTCCTACCTATCTTTGTGTCCTCTGCAAATTTAGCTACCATGCCTTCGCTTCCCCCACCTAACTCATTAACGTAAATCGTAATAATTTGAGACCCCAGTATAGGCTCATGTGGGACTCCATTCCTCACATCCTGGCAAGACAAAAAAAAAAACATTTATGCATTGTCTAGGCTTTCCGTCAGCCCGAGAACCTTCTATTCATGCTAAGACCATAAGACCATAAGACATAGGAGCAGAAATTAGACCATTCGGTCCATTGAGTCTGCTCCGCCATTCAATCATGGCTGATAAGTTTCTCAACCTCATTCTCCTGCCTTCTCCCCATAACCTTTGATCCCCTTACCAATTAAGAAACTATCTATCTCGGTCTTAAATACATTCAATGACCTGGCCTCCACAGCCTTCTTCGACAATGAATTCCATTCCTAATATGCTACCCCGACACCATGAGCCTTTAGTTTCTGTAATAATCTCTGAGGTGGAGCCTTATCAAAAGCCTTCTGGAAAATCTGCAGAACACCGGGGAATTTATGCAGTCCATCCTCGCAATTTAAGTCCTTGGACCCCGAAAGCATTGTTCTGCATGAATTGCAGCCATCTCGCAGCCACCACCAACAGCCCTGTTGCCCTTTCCCGGTCTGGCCTACACGCTGACCTTGAATGCCCTCTGAACAAGGGGCAATTAAAGATGGACAATAAATGCTGGCCTAGCCAGCGAAACCCACATCCCATGAACAGAAAGGGAAACTGCCAGCCACGCATAGAGTTATAATTCTAAGTTGTCCATTTACGTATTGTTTAGAAAAGTTGAGGCTTTAACAAAAATGTTGATGTGGAGAGGGTGTTTCCTCTTGTGTGAGAATCTAGAACTGGGGGTCACTGTTTAAAAATAAGGAGTCGCCCATTTAAGACTGAGATGAGGAGATGTTTTTCTCTCAGAGAGTTATGAGTTTTTGGATCTCCCTCAAAAGTTGAAGGAGAGTCTTTGAATATTTTTCAGACATAGGTGTCCGCCATTCGAGGTCGGTATCAGTTAGACTCAGGCCAATCAGAGTAAAGTGGGAGTCGTATTCTCCGAAGCTTACTGACTCCCAACTATTCATGAGGACATGTACTTCGCTCTTAACTCACACCGGAAGGGTGGAAGGGGTTCTGGTCGGGTGAGCAAGGGTAAACAATTCCTCCCTCAGTTTGAGGGCAATATGTGAGGTGAAGTCTCATTTGGGGAAAATAATCATCTCCCCCATGCATCCATGCATCCCACCCTTGGCATTAGCATTCAGTACCATCCGTTTATACTCGCGCCCAGTTGCATTCATTAACTTTAGCACCTTTATTCTTCAATCGCTCTTTATCACGGGAAACTGCCACAATTGAAAGAAAAAGGAAAATGCTCGTCACAAGCAAGGGCGGTAGGGAGGTGGGGGAGGAGGTGGGGAGGGGATGGGGGAGGTGGAGGAGGGGATGGAGGAGGTGGGTGACGGGGATGCGCAGCGGTGGGAGCATCGCAGGTCTGAAGGGAAAATTCGATGGGTGATTGAAAAACAAGTCAGCAAAGTGCAGTAGGAAGAGGGCAGCCTGGGGCGATTAATCGTCTTATTGGGCCAACGGGGCGAAGCAGGGAAGCAATGGGCCGAAGGGCTTTGTGGCTTAACCTTTTATGCTTCCAGAGTTAATAGGTGGATTATCATCGGGTAACATTTTTTTTCACAATTTCGTCCTATCGCTTATTGCTTTGGGTCAATAAAGGTGAGAGAGGTACTCACTCGGTTCCACCACCAGTCTGGTTCCATTTGCAAACGCTACTCTGCTGGATACCGCTCCATATTCTACACAGTGCTACCTGCCTGATCAAAAACCCCTGCCTGCTGAATGAATGCTGGTGCGACTGCTGTGCCTGATTGCCTGGCGTACATTCGCCTCCTCAATGCGTCCACGTACCCCACAAACTCTGCGTTAAGATTCAGCAGACTGTATTGCTACTCGCCCTCAATTGCATTCGTTGGTTTCCAGCACGTTTCTTTCCCTATCGCTCTTAAGCACTTGAAATTTCCTGCTGATTTTGCACTGGAATCTAAATCTGGATGAGATTGTGAAGAGATTGGGGTTTCTCTACTCGAAAGGTTATTGATCAGCGCCCCCACTCACCTAAGGAGGATACTTATCAGATCTTAGGTGGAGTTTGGATCTGCCGGGAAAGGTGAGGGTGGAGCCATCGACCCTGAGCAGCAAAACCCATCGCACACACACACACACACACATGTAAAGACACAGACAAGCAAACACGTAGACATGCACGCGCAAACACAGACACAAACACGCGCGCACACACACACGTAAACACACACAGACAAGCAAACACACACATGCACGTAAACACAAAGATGCAAACACACACACGCGCGCAGACACACACACAAGCGAACACACACACATGCGCACAATGTGTCTGGATCCATTTCTTTTAACAAAACTCACCTCAACAGCAAAGGGCAGCCAGCAGAGGGCGCCAAGCGTTCATGTCAAGGAGTTCATGTAAGTCGAATAATAGGGAGTTAAAAGCTGTAGGAGATGGAAGGTTAATGAAGAGATATCATTGTAGAAAGTAAACAAACAGACGCTGATCCAAAGAATACTGCACGGCTTCAGTTATCCTTTAATTTCAACCTTGGCAGCCGTACCATAAGGGCAGTTTTCACCTGGGACCAGTGTTCTGGCGAGCCATTTACCTAGGGCGGCAGAAACGACTTTAAGCTAAATAATGGGGGGAAGGGGTCATGAGAGGAGAGATGCGGTAAATTAAAGGGGAACCATAAGGTAATAGTGCAGGGTAGTGATTTGGGTAATGATAACTAGAGTGTGGCAGGGAGGGACAGGGCATACAAACTTCAAGTGCACCGGCAGATAACACAAGAGATTGAGAAAATAAAATTGCAATAAAAAAGATGAAGGCTCTCTGTCTGAATGCACACAGTGGTCATAACAAAATGGGTAAGTTGCTAGCCACGGATAGAAACAAATATACATCAGCTGAAAGGCAGCACAGAGACATGGTTACAAGGTGACCAAGGGTGGGACCTGAAGCTTGAAGGGCATTTGACATTTCGAAATGATAGAAATCTTGGAAACGGCGGTGGGGTAGCTCTGGAAATTAAGGATGGCACTAGTGCAAAAGCGAGAGATGACCTAATCTCGAAATCCCAAGGGGTAAATTGGTTGAGACAAGAAATAAAAAGTATACGAGGCAAGCCACAGGAGTGGACAGAGTGGATAGGGAGCAGCTGTTCCTCTTCGTTGAAGGGTCAGTCAGGAGAGGACACAAGTTCAAGTTGAGGGGCAGGAGGTTTAGGGGGTATGTGAGGAAAAAAAATTACCTAGTGGGTGGTGACGGTCTGGAATGAGCTGCCTGGGAGGGTGGTGGAGTCGGGTTGCCTCACATCCTTTAAAAAGCACCTGGATTAGCTCTTGGCACGTCATAACATTCAAGGCTATGTGCCAAGTGCTGGTAAATGGGATTAGGTAGGTAAGTCAGGTGTTCCTCACGTGTTGGTGCAAACTCGATGGGCCAAAGGGTCTCTTCTGCACTATGTGATTCTGTGATTCTGCGGGTATTTATAGACTCTCTAACAGTAGTTACACTGTAGGACAGAGCATATAGGAAAAATAAATGGGGAGTGTAAGAAAGGTACTGTGATGACCGTGGAAGATTTAATCAACATGTCGATTGGGCAAATCAGATTGGCATAGGTAACCTGGAAACTGAGTTCATAGAATCTGGGACAATTTCTAACAGCAGTGCATTCTAGCACAACCAGGGAGCAGGCTATTTTAGACCTGGTGATGTTGCAGTGAGACAGGATTAATCAATAACCCAACAGCAAAGGAGCCTCTTGGTGACAGCGATAATAACACGATAAAACTTCATGTTCAGTTTCAAGGTGAGAAGCGTGGGAATAAGGGCCGTGCTTTAAACTGAAATAAAGGCAATTATAAGGGAATGAAAGCAGGTTTGGCTAAAGTCTACTTCGAAACCAGGTTAAAAAGCAAGACAGTAGAGATGTAGCAGCAGGTTTTTAAGGAGAAATTTAATAACTCTCGGCAAACATTTATTCCAGTGAGAAAGAAAGACCCGTTTACAATGGTGCATGGTCCACGACTGACTAAGAAAGTTAAGGATGGCATCCAATTAAAAAGGAAAACTGTACAAACCTGTGAAGATTAGTGGTAGCTGTAAATATTGTGCAGGTTTTAAGAAACTACCAAAAGTGACTAGAAGATAATAAACTAGGAGAAAATAGAGTATTAGAGGAAGCGGGCCAGAAATAGGAAAATAGGAAGAGTGTGTGCAAGCATGTAAACAGGGAAAGAGTCACTAAAGCGAGTGTTGGTCCTCTAGGGAGTGAGCCTGGCAATTAAAAATGGAAAACAAGGAAATGGCAGAGGCATGGAACAGGCATTTTGTGTCTATCTTCATTGTAGAAGACACGGAAAACTTCCTAATGATACTTGAAAATTAAGAGATGGAAGGGAGGGAGGAACTTAAAACAATCACCGTCATCAGGGTAAATATGCTGGGGTACACTAAGAGGCTCTGACAAGACCCAAGCACCAGGTGGTCTGCATCCTAGGATCTTAAAATAATTGGCTGCTAAGATAGAAGAGGCATTGGTTGTAATCTTCCAAAATTCCTTTGATCCCACCAGATTGTGAAATAGCCAATTTAGCACCTTCATTCAAGAAAGAGAGGGAGACAGAATGCAGGAAACTGTAGACCATTTAGCCCAACACCTGTCAAATGGAAGTTGGTAGCATCCATTATTAAGGAGGTTATAGCAGGTTACTTAGAAAATAACAGTGGGGTCAGGCAGAGGCAACAAGGCTTTGTGAACGGGGAATCATGCTTAACTGATTCATTAGGGTTATTCGAAGAAGTAACAAGCAACGTAGATAAAGGGGAACCTTTGGTTGTGGTGTGCTTGGGATTCCAAAAGATATTTGATAAGTTGCCACATCAAAATTTACGACATAAAATAAGAGCTCATGGTGTAGGGGGTAACACACATGGACGGAAAAAGGTTCGGTTTGCAACCAGGAGGCAGACAGTAGGAATAAGTGGGTGTCCCACAACTACCTCGACTACAGCTCCTCACACCCCGCTTCCTGTAAGGACTCCATCCCATTCGCTCAGTTCCTTCGTCTCTGTCGCATCTGTTCCGATGATGCTACCTTCAAAAACAGTTCCCCTGACATGTCCTCCTTCTTCCTTAATCGAGGTTTTCCACCCACGGTCATTGACAGGGCTCTCAACCATGTCCGGCCCATCTCCTGCGCATCTGCCCTCACGCCTTCTCCACCCTCCCAGAAACATGATAGGGTCCCCCTTGTTCTCACTTATCACCCCACCAGCCTCCACATTCAAAGGATCATCCTCCACCATTTCCACCAACTCCAGCATGATGCCACCACCAAACACATCTTCCCTTCACCCACCCCCCTGTCGGCATTCCGTAGGGATCGTTCCCTCCTGGACACCCTGGTCCACTCTTCCATCACCCCCTACTCCTCAACCCCTACCTATGGCACCACCCCATGCCCACGCAAAAGATGTAACACCTGCCCCTTCACTTCCTCTCTCCTCACTGTCCAAGGGCCCAAACACTCCTCTTAAGTGAAGCAGCATTTCACTTGCATTTCCCCCAACTTAGTCTATTGTATTCATTGCTCCTAATGTGGTCTCCTCTACATTGGAGAGACCAACGTAAACTGGGCGACCGCTTTGCAGAACACCTACGGTCTGTCTGCAAGAATGACCCAAACCTCCCTGTCGCTTGCCATTTTAACGCTCCACCCTGCTCTCTTGCCCACATGTCTGTCCTTGGCTTGCTGCATTGTTCCAGTGAAGACCAACTCAAACTGGAGGAACAACACCTCATCTTCTGACTAGGCACTTTACAGCCTTCTGGACTAAATATTGAATTCAATAACTTTAGGTGTTGAACTCCCTCCTCCATCCCCACCCCCTTTCTGTTTCTTCCCCCTTCCTTTTGTTTTTTCCAATAAATTATATAGATTTTTCGTTTCCCACCTATTTCCATTATTTTTAAATATCTTTAAATCTTTTATGCTCCCCCCACCCCCACTAAATCTATACCTTGAGTGCCCTACCATCCATTTTTAATTAGCACATTCGTTTAGATAATATCACCAACTTCAACACATATGTGTTCTTATGTTCTGTTGTCTGTGACATCTTTTGATGATCTGCTTCTATCACTGCTTGCTTGTCCCTACGACCACACCCAAACCACCCCCCCCCCCCCCCCACAACACACACACCTTAAACCAACTTATATTTCACCCCTTCCTTGGATTCACCTAGTTCTGTTGAAGGGTCATGAGGACTCGAAACGTCAACTCATTTCTTCTCCGCCGATGCTGCCAGACCTGCTGAGTTTTTCCAGGTAATTCTGTTTTTGTTTTGGATTTCCAGCATCCGCAGTTTTTCGTTTTTTTCTCGGTGTTTTTTCGGATTGGCAAGCCATTACTGGTGGGGTGCCACAAGGGGTCAGCACTGGGGCTTGAACTGCTTGCAGAATATATCAATCAGTTGGATGAAGGGACCGAATGAATGGCAGCTAAATTTGCCGATGACACCAAGATACGTAGGAAAGTAAGTTACAGCGAGCAAGTTGAGAGTCTGCAAAGGGATTTAGACAGGTTAAGTGAGTGGGCGAAAAATTGACAGATGGAATATAATGTGGGAAAATGTGAATTTGTGCACTTTTGTAGGATGGATAGGAAATCAGTATGCTATCTAAATCGAGAGAGGTTGCAGATCCTTGAGGTGCAGAGGGATCTGGGTGTCCTCGTACATGATCACATAAAGTTAGTATGCAGACAAGCAAGTGATTGGGAAAGCAAATGGAATGTTGTCGTTTATTGGAAGGAGCGTGGAATATAAAATTAAGCAAGTTGCTTTCTATAGCTGTACAGGGCAATGGTGAGACCGCATCTGGTAGACTGTGTGCAGTTTTGGTCTCTATTTTTTAAAAGGCGTTACAAATCGTGTTTGAAGCAATGCAGGCAAAGTTCAGCAGACTCATTCCTGGAATGAAGGGCTTATTCTATGAAAGAAGGTTAATCAGGTTGGTACTTTATCCAGTGGAGTTTCGATGAATGAGAGTCATTTTATTGAACCACAGAAGATCCTCATGGGTTGATAGGGTAGAGAGCGGGACTAAGTTTCCTCTTGTGGGAGAGACTAGAACTAGGGGGTACAGTTTAAAAAATAAGGTGTCGCCCATTTTACGACGGAGATGTGGATAATATTTTTCTCTCTCAGAGGGTTACCAGTCTGTGGAACTCTCTTCCCTGGAAAACAGTGGAGGCTGGGTCTTTTGAAATCATTCAAAGCTGTGTTCGATAGGTTTTTGAGAGACAAGTGTAAGGGGTTTGGGGTGGAGTGGAGTGGAGTCAGGAAGGTCACAGTCAGGTCAGCCTTGATCTTACCCAATGACAGAGCAGGCTTGAAGGGCCGAACGACCAACTCCTGCTCCTGGAGTCTAACCTTCCTGCTGTGTAATGCAGGTAAGGGATCTTAATGTAATTTTTCTTAATGGGATGTTGGCGTCGCTGGAAAGAGCAGGTGTTTATTGCCTATTCCTTGAACGGAGTGGCTTGCTCGGCCATTTCAGTTAAGATTGAACCATATTGCTGTGAGCGAGTGAGTGCGGAGTTACATATGGACTAGCCAAGAACACCCCCACCCCACTTCCCCATACTTGGTCGTGTTAGGTGATCCAACAGAGGATCAATCGAGGTTTTATTTTGCACTGGTTTATGGGATGCGGGCATTGTTGGCCAGGCCACGATTTATTGCCCGTCCATAGTTCAGGGGGAATTTTAAGAGTCAACAACATTGCTGTGGGTCTGGAGTCACATGAAGGCCAGACCAGGTAAGGACGGAAGGTTTTCTTCCCTAAAGGGGATCTGGATGGGTTTTTGCAACAATCATTTTACTGTCACCATCAGACTTTTAATTCCAGATTTTCATTGAATTCAAATCGGGATCCTAGAGCTTTGCCTTGGGTCTCTGGATTACCAGGCAAGCGACGACACCACTATGCCATCGCCTCGCACAATGTGTATTTACAGAAACATTGTGGAGACATTCCAGCCCTGGTTAGGTAAGTCAATTTAACTTTCCAGCTAAAGTGAGGATGCTGGAAATCGGCAATAAAATCAGAAAATGCTGGAAAATCTAGCGGCTCCTGTGGAGAGAGAAACAGAGTTAAAGTTTCAAGTCAGAGCTGAAGAGAAGCAGAAATGTTATTGGGTTTATGATGTTGGAGAGAAGGGGCGAAGCAGACGGAGACGAAGGTGGGAGGGGCCGGTGGGAGCTCAGGAGAGATTGACAAAGATGACATAGATACAAGCCAAAGTGGGTGGCAATGATAGTTAAAGCCGAAAGGAGGTGCTAATGGTGACATAAAGGTCAGACAGCAGAATGCTTTAAGTGCAGACCAAGGGTCTTGGCTTGGTGAGAAAGGAGATATGCTATTGAAGCTTTTTGCCTTGTACTCATCAGGACAGATTCGAAAGATAAACCATCAGTAAAGGGAACCACAATTTACACTACATGAGAAGAGAGTGCTCATCGATTGGCAAGTGGAATCTGATTGGCAGAGACGTTGCCTTGGAGAATGCAACAGAGGAGAGTCAGCGGCAAAGTCTTTGTTCAAATACAAACCGGGCAGTTCGACTCTGATTGGTCAGGGGATTGCCATGGGGAATGAACCAGGGAATGCCTGTTTATTTCTTCGTTTTTTCTTTATTACGTTTTTATTTTAAAATACGTGGATGGATGTTTCATGGATGTCCAGAGGGCAAACAAAATGGCTGGGATCATTCCGGGCTTCAAAGTATGAAGTGAATGACTGCATGTTTGAAAATAAATATTTCATTGAAACAACATATATTCACACACAAGTCCCTGTCCTTTGCAAATAGAAAGAACATCTCCACGCATTGCACCTTTTCCAAGTGAACACAAGATTGGGGGAGAGCCATTCCCTGGTTCCCCGACCCCCCCGCCCCCTCAACCCCATGGCAATGTCTTGACCACTTAGAGTCGCCATGCCTGGTGGGAACCTAAACAAAGGCCCGGCAGTTAATTCTGCTTTTTGACCTTAATTCCACCATCAGTATCTCCTTTACCCAGTTCCACTACCATTAACACTCCTTTGCCCTTTTGCTTATGACATCTTTGTCAATTTCTCCTTTGCCTCCTCCTATCGATGTCCTTCTATCCAGCTTCATCTGCTCCAACCCCCTTAAACGGTGTAAATGTCAACACATTTTTACTTCTCTTCAGCTCTGGAGAAGAGTCATACGGATTCGAAATGTTAACTCTGCTTTTCTCTCCACAGATGCTGTTAGACCTGCTGAGCTTTTCCAGCATTTTCTGTTTTTGTGTCAAGTTTCAAGCATCTGCAGTATTTTGCTTTTTTTCTCAGCAGTTAATTGTTCTCTGGCGCAGTCCCAACGGCAACACATCTTGTGTTCATAGCCCACTTGCCAGCCAATCAGAACATTCTTCCCATGCAGTATAAATTGTTGCTCCTTTTGAGATTGGGCATTCTTGCGAATCTGTCCTGATGAGTGCAATGTGAAATGCTTTGAGAGCATGTCGCTTTCGTTAACAATGCTCAAAATAAAGATTGAAACCAGCGCAGAATATACTCCAAGTGGACAAGCAGTGGCTAAATAAAGTAAACTAACTGAGGGGTTAGCACAGAGAGGTCGTTAAGCTCAGCCAAGCATTCAATAAGGCATACGAATGTACAAATCAGCTGCAGGAGTAGGGTAAGATCGTGGCTGATCTGACTGTAACCTCAACCCCATATTCACGCTGACCCCCGATAACCTTTCACCTCCTCGTTAATCAAGGTTCTATTTAGCTCTGCCTTAAAAACGTTCAAAGTCACTGCTCCCACCGCCTTTTGAGGAAGAGAGTTCCAAAGACTCTTGATACTCTGAGAGAAAAAAACTTTTCCTCGTCCCTGTTTTAAATGGGCGACCCCTTAGTTTTAAACAGTGACACCTGGTTCTGGATTCTCCCACAGGAGGAAACATCCTCTCCAAATCAACCTTGTCAACTCCCCTCAGGATCTTATATGTTTCAATCAGGCCGCCTCTTACTCTTCTAATCTCCAGCGGATACAAGCCTAACTTGTCCAAACTTTCCTCATAAGACAAGTTATCACCCCCTCCCCCCCACCCACAACCACCCCCCCCGCCCCACCCAATTGCTGGTATTAGTCTGATAAACCGTCTCAGGCAGACCTAGGGAAAGAGATTTAAAATTACGAGGGAGGACAAAACTGTTGACAATGCATATTTGGTGGTCATGAACACAGCCAGTGAGTGATTGCCAATCTTTTTCGAAACTGCCCCACTGCACCAATACCCGTCCTAAAACATGGAGACTAGAAATGTGCTCACCACCGCCTTCTTAAGGGCAATTAAGGGCGGGGGGCAAACGCTGGCCCTGCTGGCGACGCCTGTAACCCATGAAAAAATTATTTAAAAAAAAATTCCTCCAAATATGGTCCATCGTTTTCGATGCATATTTGACATGGCATCTTCTGTTATTCAACGCTATCCCTTCAGAAAGGGATCTGACCATTGTTTTTATACGGCTCTTGATGGCACATGAAGCGTCCTATCAGTTGTGCAAAACCAAGTGGCAAAAGTGAGAGAATAACTTTAAATCGACATTATCACAAAAGCTGCAATACTGGGGCAACAGCTGATGGGGAACATCCTGGGGCTTCCTTCAGAAGAAGAGGCTGCAGAGATAGCAGGTGCATTGGTTATAACCTTCTAAAGTTCCCCAGATTCCGGGAAAAAAATCCCCGCAGATTTGGAAAGCAGCAAGTGTCGCACCTCTACCTGGGAAAGGAGGGAGACAGACAGCGGAAAACTGTAGAGCGGTTAACCCATGAAGGCTCATGTGCCTCATGTATTGCTGGGCATTAGGATTACTACCTTGATGCTTGGAAACAGACATAAACTGCACATGTTGGGTTGGTTGAATCGATGTGCAGCTTATTGCTTGTTATAACACAGTGCAGGGTGTACACTACCTCATGTCCTCCTATATATATTATATATATAAAACATATATATTGGGATGGATTAGGCCTGTGGCGGTAGGTGGCCAGCCCTCTGTCGCTTCCTGGTGTCTTCACCTCATTGGATACTTCTCCCATTGCTCTCCCGATGGAGAGGCCAGCTTATATAGGGTGGTTGCTGTTTTGCCACCTTACATTCTTCAACCTTGCCATCTGACCAGTTTCTGCACGTGGGCAGAGGCTTCCCAAGGCCAGCGTAAAGCAATCAATTATCGCAGGACCAGTGACACCATCCACCGCCTTGGGACTCGGTGACACAATCAATTGCCCGCCGTTGTTTGGCCAGGCCCAGCAACTTAGAGACGTCAGTTCGCTTGTGTATCAGAGTCCGGTCTGCAATCTGCTGAGGCTGCCTGATTTAGGATCGGTTTAGGGCGATCCATGACGTTGCTGAATTCAAGGGGTTCCTAAACCTACCATCTATGTCTGGGAAACGGGCTATCGCTGAATCCCCCACTATCAACATCTGGGGGCTACCACTTCACTAGCAATGTAATTACTGTGGCTACCAGAGCAGGTCAGAGGCTAGGAATCCTGCGAAGAGTAACTCACCTCCTGACTCCCCAAAGCCTGTCCGCCATCTACAAGGCACAAGTCAGGAGTGTGATGGAACACTCCACACTTGCCTGGATGAGTGCAGCTCCCACAACACTCAAGAAACTTGACACGGTCCAGGGCAAAGCAGCCCGCTTGACTGGCAGTACATCAACATAGATTCACTTCCTGCACCATTGATGCATAGTAGCCGCAGTGTATGTACCATCTACAAGATGCATTGCAGGGATTCTTCGACAAGGCTCCTTCGACAGGACCTTGCAAACCCTAAACCACTACCATCTAGAAGCACAAGGGCAGCAGATAGATGGGAATCGTCACCTGGAAGTTTCCCTCCAAGTCACTCACCATCCTGAATTGGAAATATATCGCTGTTCCTTCACTTTCGCAGGGCCAAAGTCCTGGAACTCACTCCCTAACAGCACTGTGGGTGTACCTACACCACAGGGGCTGCAGCGGTTCAAGAAGGCAGCTCACCACCACCTTCTCAAGAGGCAACAATGGATGGGCAATAAATGCTCACCTAGCCAGCATCTCCGACATCCCAAGAATTAATTCAAAAAGAAATTGCTGGATTCCATTATTAAGAAAGTTGTAGCAATGAGAATAAAATCAGACAGAGGCACGATAGAGAAGTAATGTTGAAAAGGATGTATGAGATGTTTGAGGTTGTAACAAGCAGGGCGGGGGAAAGGTGGACCAGTAGATGTGGGGCATTTGGAATTCCCAAAGGCTTTGGATAACATGCCATATAAGGTGACTACACGAAATACGAGTTCATGGTGTGGTGGGGTTTCGGGATACAGTCTAGCCAGCAGGGAAGGCGGTGGTGTTGATAATATTATTGTCTCCAGCCTGGAAATATTCTGGGGACCCGGGTTTGAATGTAACCACGGAAGATGGTGAAGTTTGAATTAAATTTTTAAAAAGAGGGATTGAAAAGCCTGGTTTAATAATCTGGAGTCAAAAATCTGGACGCTACCATTGTCGATTGTTGTAAAAACCCATTTTGTTCACTCATGCTCTTTAGGGAAGGAAATCTGTCGTCCTTACCCGGGTCTGACCTACATGTGATTCCAGACCCACAGCAATGTGGTTGACTCTTAAAATGCCCTCTAAAAAAGGGGCAATTAAGGATGGGCAATAAATGCTGGCCGAGCCACTGAAGCCCAAATCACATGAGCGAATAAAAAATGTTTGTAGGATTGGCTGAACAAAGCTTGAGGATACAGTGGTCACTAACAGGCTGGCACGGTGTAGCTAGTAGAGTAGGGTAGCCAGGAGGATCAGTGCTGCAGCCTCAGCTAGTGAAGAGCCACCGTTAAGGAAACGGATGAAGGGACCAAAAGTGTTTTAGCCAAATTTGCTGACAATACCATGGCAGGTCGGAAAGTCAGTTGAGAAGAGGGCGCCAAAAGTTTACAAAGGGGTATGAATGGGTAAAACTTTGGTAGAAGAAATATTTTGTTGGAAAATGTGAGGAATGCACTATGCTGGGAGGCCAGAAGAGCAGGACTTAATCTAAATTGATACATTTTGTTAATGCTGTGCTACAGAGGGAGCTGGATGTCCTCCTGCATGAAACATCAACAGATGCTAGTACTTAGGAAGGCAAACGTGATGTTGGCCTTTATTGAAAGGGGGTGGGGTATCAAGGCAGAGAAGCCATGTTACAACGTGAGGGCGCATTGGGGAGACTACTCTTTGAGTACTGTGTTGAGTTTTGGTCTCCTTACTTAAAGAGGGATACATTGACTGTGAAGACACTTTGGGAGAATGTTGACTAGGAAGATTCTTGGGATGAAAGGGTCGTCTCATGAGGAATGGTTGAGGAGGTTGTGTCCATACTGATTAGGGTTTAGAAGAATTACGTTTTTATTTTTATTCGTTCAAAGGATGTATGTTTGCTGGCTGGGCCAGCATTTATTGTCCATCCCTAATTACCCCTTGAGAAGGTGATGGTGAGCTGCCTTCCTGAACTGCTGCAGTCCATATGGTGTAGGGACACCCTCGGTGCTGTTAGGGAGGGAGTTCCAGGACTTTGATCCAGCGATAGTGAGGAACGGCCGGTATGTTTCCAAGTCAGGTGGTGAGTGACTTGGTGAGGAACTTCCAGGTGGTAGTGTTCCCCATCTATCTGCTGTCCTTGTCCTTCTAGATGGTAGAGAGTGCCTTTGCCTTGTTGACTCACATAAGACCATGAGACGATTGGACAGTGTGAATTCTGAGAGGATGTTTCCTTTTGTGGGGAAGCCTAGAACTGGGGGCGCAACTTCAAAATAAGGAGGGTCCCATTTAAAATAGACATGAAAACTAATTTCTTCTCTCACAGGGTCATTAGCCAATCGAATCCTCTTCCCCAGAGAGCAGTGGAGACTGCCTCATTGAATATAAATATTTTTGAATTCATTCAGGGGATGTGGGCTCCGCTGGCTGTGTAAGCATTTATTGCCCATCCTTAATTGTCCTTGAGAAGGCGGTGGTGAGCTGCCTTCTTGAACCACTGCAGCCCAACTGGTGTAGGCACACCCACAGTGTTGTTAGGGAGGGAGTTCCAGGATTTTGACCCAGCAACAGTGAAGGAGTGGCCGATACATTTCCATGGCAGGATGGTGAGTGACTTGGTGGGGAACGTCCAGGTGGTGGTGTTCCCATCTATCCGCTGCACCTGCCCTTCTGGGTGGTAGCGATCATGAGTTTGGAAGGTGCTGTCGATGGAGCCTTGGTGAGCTCCTACAGTGCATCTTGTAGATGGCTGATTTGGACTGCAGGAACTCACCAAGGCTCCTTCGACAGCACCTTGCAAACCCACGACCACTACCATCTAGAAGAGCAAGGGCAGCAGATCGATGGGAACACAGACAGGAACCTGGTGTTGAGGCCACAATTAAGTCAGTCATGATCTTATTGAATGGAGGAGCAGGCTCGAGGGGCCGAATGGCCTACTCCTGCTCCTCCTCTTTGTTATATTCCTATGTTCTTATGTATGTGGCTTATGTATTGGCTGGGTTTCCTGCTACTTCTTCACATTTTAACTCCTATTTTCCAAGAAACGCTTGACTCCCTTGGGGAAAAGAAAATTGTACAGCCACACACTAATCAACATTCAAACTAATTTGCTAATTACCCTTTCAGCCCTCAAGTATTTTTGTTTTAATCCTGTCCTGCATCTTGCGTGATTCTCCCATCGTGTTACCTGCACCAAGCCTTCCCCTTGTTCATTGGGTCCGCCCCAATGGGGCATCAAGTTCCAAGTCCGGAGCATTGATGTGAATTGCCAGCAGCAGTTTGAAATTCCTCAATGCAACAGTTAATTTCGGCCTTTTCTTGGGACCTGAGTATGGTGCAGTCAGATTGAAGCGTGACTGTCAAAATGCAATTGCACATATACTTTGGTGGGGGGCAGGAGGGGGAGGGAGGGGGTGATAGAACGAGCGGAGCTTCGGGGAAAGGTCAAGTTGAAGAGTTGGAACTAATTGGAAAGCTCCTTCAGAGAACCAACACAAGACACGATGGGGAGCGCCAAAGGGATCAGTGCTGGGGCCATACCTATTTACTGTAGATATTAATGACTTGGATGAGGGAAGCTACTGAACTTTCACCAAGTTTGATGATGACACAAATGTAGGTGGGAAGGCAAGTGGTGAGGATGAAAAAAGGAGTCTACAGAGGGATATAGACAGGTTAAGTGAGTGGCCAAAAAATGGGGCAGATGGAATATAATGTGGGAAAATGTGAGGTTATGGCAGGAAGAATAGAGGAGCTGAATATTATTTAAATGGAGAAAGACTGCAGAAAGCTGCAGCACGGAGGGATCTGGGGGCCTTATTGCATGAATCCCAAAAAGCTAACATACAAGTTCAGTAGGTCATATGGAAGGCAAATGGAAGGTTGGCCTTCATTTCAAAGGGGGTGGTGTATAAAAACAGGAAAGTCTTGTTGCAAATATATGAGGCACTAGTTAGACCACACCTATAGTACTGTCAACAGTTTTGGTCCACTTATCTAAGGAGAGATATGCTGGCATTGGAGGCCGTCCAGAGAAAGGTCACTAGGTTGGTCCCGGGGATGGGCAATAGCAATTCCCTGATAGCATTTAAGAAGTATTTGGATGTGCACTTGCGATGCCATGACATACAAGGCTATGGGCCTAGCGCTGGGAAATGGGATTAGAATAATTCGGTTATTCTTTGACCAGCGTAGACTCGATGGGCAGAATGGCCTTTTTCTGTGCTGTAGACCTTTATGACTCTGATGGGATTTTCTGATGAGGTGAGGATGAGTCGGCTGGGCCTGTACTCATTGGTGTTTAGAAGAATGAGAGGCGACCTTATTGAAACCTCTAAGATTCAACGGGAGCTTGACAGTGTACATGCTGAGAGGTTGTTTCCTCTTGTGGGAGAGTCTAGGACCAGAGGACATACCCTGATGGCGAGGCGTGAGGGAAGGGAGGTTTGTTTTCTGCCAGTTGTGCTGCCCCCTTCCCTTCCTCACAGTTATGAACTGGGAGGTTGATGCACGTGTTTCTATTGGGTGGTGTTTGTTAAAGTTCTAATGGGCAACAAGGGGATTCCCCGTGCCCTGCTCTTATCCCAATATTCCGGAGATTTTTGCCTAATCCCTGTGACCCCGGACAAGGTGTCTGCTGTTTTGCAAAAGGAAATCACAAGAATTGCTTTAAACATCCCTGGGAACTCCACTCCGCCAACACTGGAGTGCTCTTGCACCATGAACACCGCACTTACTGCAAAGATTAACCGGACCCCATACAGTGAAACACCCCTTGTCCCACCAAACCATTGACCAAAATTTATTTCTCTTACAGCATTTCCAGTTGTGATAAAATTTCACCAATCTGATTCTCTCTCCATTGAGAGGCATCCTACCCGGCAAACCTTACTTTTTCAGAATTTCCTGTTTTTGTTCAGATTTCCAGCATTTCTGGTTTTCGGAATTTCGATTATTGCATCGTTTGGGATTTGAATGGAACCCCTGCTGTGTTTAACTTGCCTCTGAGATGTGCTGATAATCTTTTATCGATTCTAAAGCCTCCTGTTCATTGGCCGCTGCACAGGGAAAAAACATCGAGAGACTGGGAAAAAAATGGATGTTTTAAGCATTTGTTTTATTCGTTCATGGGATGTGGGCCTCGCTGGTTGGTCAGCATTTATTGTCCTGCTCTAATTGATCTTGTTCAAGGGCATTTAAGTTTCAGCCGCATTAATGTGGGCCTGGAGTCAAATGTAGGCCGGAACAGATAGCGGCGGGTTTCCCTCCCTAAAGCACACTGACAGGCATCCTATCCAGCTAACCTTTATTTTGCCAAAATTTTCTGTTCTTTTATTTCAGATTTGCAGCATTTTTGCTTCTGAACTTTTCGTGTGCGTTTTGAATGGAACCCCTCATATGTTTAACTTGTCCCTGAGCTGTGGTGCTTATCTGTTATCGATTTTCACGCCTACTGATAATTGGGCACTGCACGTGGAAAGTCTTCGTACCGAGAGACTGGTAGAAAATGGATCTTCTAAACATCTGCTTTTATTAGTTCATGGGATGTAGGTGTCTCCGATTGGGCCAGCATTTATTGCCTTGCTCCAATTGCCCTTTCTCAAGGGCATTTAAGAGTCAACCACATTGATGTGGGCTTGGTGTCACATGTAGGCCAATCCAGGTAAGCACGGCAGACTTACCCCTCCAAAGCACATTAGTGATCCACAAGGGCTTATTAACGACAATCGGCAGTGGATCCATGATCATCATTAGACTTTCATTTCCAAATTATTTAGAGAACTCAACTTGCACAGTGAATCCAGGTTTGGAGAGTCAGCGTGTCTTCCAGGATTACGCCCTGTCGTTCGAATTATTCTACGTTTGCCTTTCAGGAAGAAATGGCGAAGATTCAGGTTCTGATCATCTTTCAGAATGAAGGGGTTGTGAATTGCCCTGGATATCACTGCACTGTGGTTACTCACAAACTTCCGTCAATTCTATTTTACCACCTCCACTATTGCTTGGAAACTCTGAGTATTGAAGCTCGGTGATGGTGTACATGTTTCCACATTTCCCAGTTGAAGCATCTGTTGTTTCACACGAAGAAAACGAAACAATTTCCTTAATATTGTTGAGGTGCTTGAATTCGATATCGCCGTTTGTTGCTGTGCTGGACAGATTCGGAATCACACACATGCAGTGATACTAACGCACACACACACACGCACATACACACACACACACACACACACACACACACACACATACACACATACACGCACACACACCTTTAACAACCTACCTTCTGCTGGACACTATCATAATCACACACGCATACACACACACACACACACACACACACACACACACACACACATACACACATACACGCACACACGCCTTTAACAACCTACCTTCTGCTGGACACTATCATAATCACACACGCATACACACACACACACACACACACACACACACACACACAAACAAACACACACACACACACACACACACACACACACACATGCTCGCACACTCGCATACACACCCACATGCACACGCACACCCCTTTAGCAACCTACCCTCTACTGGACGTTGCCATAATCACACATACATACAAACACACACACACACTCAAATAACACACTTTTAGTAGGCTACACTCTGCTAGACACTGTCATAATCACACACACACACACACACTCAACTTTGGCAATGTACCCTCTGGTAGACAGTGTCATAATTACACATATATGCATACATACAAACACACACAGGCATACACATATACACACAGGCAAACACACACGCAGATCTTAAACAATCTACCCTCTGCTGGGCACTGCCAGAATCACACACAAACACATGTGCACACCTGAAGTAATCTACCCTCTGCTGGGCAGAGCGGGGATCACACACACATGGGAACAGCTTTAGCAAATAACCTTCTGTTGGATACTGTCATAATCACACACACACAAACACACACGCACACACACAAACACACTCACAGCACACCTTTAGTAATCTACACTCTGCTAGACACTGTCATAATCACACACAGAAACGCACCTTTGGCAACTTACCCTCTGCTAGACACTGTCATAATCACACACATACGCATACATACAAACACACACACACACACACACACACACACACACACACAGACACACACACACAGGCAAACACAGACACAGGCCTTTAACTATCTCCCCTCTGCTGGGCACTGCCGGAATCACACACACACGGAAACAGCTTTAGCAAATAACCCTCTGTTGGACACTGTCATAATCACACACATATGCACACGTACAAACACACACAGGCACACAGACACACACACACACACACACACACACACACACAGGCAAACACACACGCAGACCTTCAACAACCAACCCTCTGCTGGGCACTGCCGGAATCACACACAAACACATGCTCACACCTTAAGTAATCTACCCTCTGCTGGGCAGTGCGGGGATCAGACACACGGAAACAGCTTTAGCAAATAACGCTCTGTTGGAGAGTGTCATAATCACACACATACACATACATACAAACACACACACACACACACACACACACACACACACACACAGGCAAACACAGACACAGGCCTTTAACTATCTCCCCTCTGCTGGGCACTGCCAGAATCACACACACACGGAAACAGCTTTAGCAAATAGCCCTCTGTTGGACACTGTCATAATCACACACATATGCACACGTACAAACACACACAGACACACACACAGACACACACACACACACACACACACACACACACACACACACACAGGCAAACACACACGAAGAACTTAAACAATATACCCTCTGCTGGGCACTGCCGGAATCACACACAAACACATGCGCACACCTTAAGTAATCTACCCTCTGCTGGGCAGTGCGGGGATCACACACACGGAAACAGCTTTAGCAAATAACGCTCTGTTGGATAGTGTCATAATCACACACACACACACAAACACACACGCACATACACAAACACACAGACACAAACACCTTTAGCAATCTATCCTCTGCTGGACACTGTCATAATCACACAAACACACATATCCTGGAAGCTCTCCTCCCAGCCACACAGCAACCTGACTTGGAGATATTACGACCGTTCCTGCACTTTCGCTGGGTCAAGTTACAGGAATTCCCTCCCCAACAGCACTGTGAGTGTACCTCCGCCACATGGGCAGCAGCTATTCAAGAAGGCAGCTCATGACCACCTTCTCAAGGGCTATAAGGAATGGGCAATAAATACTGGCACAGTCAACGAAGCCCACATCCCATGAATGAATAAGAAAAACTCTTCCTGTCGCTGAGGAACATGACCGCTGTCAGGTGATCAGTGAGCGACCTCCACTGGAAAACATCAGAACACCGCACAGGTACATACAGGGAAAGCACAAGCACAAACACGCATATACATTCAAATAGCCACATTAGGTGGTCACAAAAGATGTTGCTGATACTTTTTCGTTACGTTTCAGAAATTGCGAGAGAAATTTCCCTCATATCGCTACTAGAGACTCATTCATCAATTTGATGTTTTCATTGGAGCAGTATACACCCACGGTGCTGCCAGGGACGGAGACCCAGGATTTTGACCCAGGGATAGTGAAGGAATGGCGATATATTTCCAAGTCAGAATGGTGAGTGACTTGGAAGGTAACTTCCAGGTGGTGATGCTCCCATCCTTCTGCTGCCATTTTCCTTCTAGATGTAATGGCCCGGTGTTTGGAAGGTGCTGTCGAAGGAGACTTGATGAGTTCCTGTGATACATCTTGGAGATACCGTTCTGAAGCCTTTCAGGGTGCTGTTAAAGGAGATTGATGAAGGAGTAAAAGTCAAACAGAAACCACCTACCTGCTTCCGCGGATATCAAGCTGTGTTTCACTCTTGATTTGAAATATTAAATCTGGTGATTTCACACAAAACATAAACTGATTCACAGAAAGAGATTGTTTTTAACTGACTTCATTCACTGCAATGACACAAAATTAACCGTTGGGCAATAAGATTTTAACTTCTTTAAGTACACTTCAGATCTTTAAACTTAACGTCGGAGATAACTGGTGAAATATTCAACAGAAGCAGCTGATCCTTGAGGTATTGGTTAACATATCATTTTCCATAGTCACCAGGCTCACTAGGCCATTACATAACAAGGAAGCCGGTGCTAATTTCCAGGGTTACACAGTTAAACAGCAGAAATATATCAATCGACAATTCACCTCTGGTTTTCCCACACACAATACCAATCTACCCTCTGCTGGGCACTGTAAAATACGCACAGACACACATACACAAGCACACACCTTTACTGCCTTTACCACAATTACCCATTATGTTTGATGTTTCCCAGTGAAATCGCGGTTGCTGGGTAATCCTAGATCCTATCGGGTTCCAACAAATGTGTCTACCCACAGTATCGACACCATTAGCCTTTCAGATCTTTGTCAGATGACACTATAAGTCAATACTACAATTCTCATTTGTTGCACTGGCAAAGGGTTACTCGAGGTGGTGAGGATGAAAGTAATTAACTCGATGATTGAGAAGAATGAGAGTTGTTCCACAGGATTGGTAATCGTTGCCCACAATGTGCATCTTCCCGTAGTCATGCACCCCGGTGTCTGAAGCCACCATTTTCTACCCGCAAATAGAGCTATAATCTTTTTCTGTCAAGACACTTTCCGAACAGTCCGCTCTCCTCGGTTGCTCTGTCCTGTTAGGCAGAGATTATAAATCTTGCTGCCGGGAGTGCTAACACCAACGCCGTCCCCTGCTCGGTTAGGAATATCCTATCCTCACCACAGGTCCCTGTAAATGCAAGCCAAATATGCAAAACAAGCGTTATTATCCAACCTAGGCTTCTTAAATCAGAACAGCCCCGTGGAAATATAAGGGTGAAAGTCCCAATTGAATGCTTCATATTTCGGGATATTGATTCTGAAATTCAAGCCGGAGCGTTTGCCTGGAAATCCGTCTGGATCGGTGATCGATTCAGATTTTAATGTTATAAATTGTCAGCGACTGGTAAACGCGAAGCCTCTTATATTTTCTCTGATGACCGTTTGTCTCCTGTGCCGTTACCAGAGAGCTGGGTGTTTATTAACAGTCTCCCTCGGTATCTCAAAAATTGACTCCTGTCCCTGATCCGTGATCACTCTTTAACATCAGGGCAAAAGTATCAACAAACCTTCGAAGTTCAGTTATTTTCTATCGAAATCGAAATCAGATACTCTCCACGTTCCTTTCTGGTAACCATGTTCGTGTTATACGGCGAGTCTATGTTTAAATAATCGTTGCATATTTTAAGTGTAATATCCAGTCCCAGGCTTGGACAAATTCTGCATTTTGTTAGAGAAACGAATGACGAAGAATGTCCTCCGGTCCGTCTGAGCTAACTGTCTGGAAGAACAGCCTGTAATATTAAACTTTAGTTACTGTTTAACCAAGTGCTTTCTCTACCTCTGTTCACATACCAATATTCGGAATGAAGCTGAAGACATTTACTAAGGAGATAGAGCTCTGGACATGAAGATAATGTTCAAGGTTTCCCAGATCGATTCCCTGTTGATCTGGACAAGGGAAAAAACAACAATAAAACTGTCTGTTAAACATACCTCCAGTCTTTATTCTCCGTTGGCTTGAGGTCAAGACCCCCCGCCAATAAAAGCGTCACAGAGAACTTAATGGAGCTGTGAACACTCGCTGAAGTTTTTGTGCAGGGCCCTGGATTTTATCCGACGCTGTGCCTCACTGCACAGTAACAGGCCTCCACCCAGGCTGCTTATATTGAGGGACCCGGGCTGTTTAGACTTGGCATCAGCAGCCAGATATCGTCCTGAGATTTCCAATCCTTTCAGTGCTGCTGCTTTGCTAACGATCCAGCTTGTGGAGGCTTTTCTGCTGATACAATTGCATGATGCATTTATCCAGAGTTTTATATTCCCAATCTAACTTCAGCAAACTCCCTCCTGACACGAGTATTGTCACCGGAGACTATTACTGGATCTGCACATAGTTTGCCTGTGAAATTAGAGGAACAAAATGTAGGAAGTTAAACAGGATCTAGTTAAACCTGTGTCTATCTGTATGAGATTGCGTGAATTCCCACTTACAAACCTGCCCATAATGTCGGATCGCTAACAGCATTATGTTCCTGTACAAGCTGCGGTTGCCTCAATCTGTGAACTTTTCTTGATGAATATATTCCAGGATTGGCAGTCCAAGACAACCTCCAGTGTTATCAGAAATGTGTCTGACTGAACCTCTCTCAGTGAATATAAATGGAGCGATCTAGAGATTGAGAAGGAGAGGGAACCCGGGCTCTGTCCAGCTCATTGTTTCACTCAGACGCTACAGGGGGACAGGCACATTGTGACCTCACTCAGGCTGCCAGCCCTGTTGGCTTTGGCATTGGTCTCACGTGACTTGGTGATGCCCTTAGCGCCCTCTGCTTGTGAATTCTGTTCAGTCCCGTTTAGAATGGAGTCAATGACAGGATTTAGGACTTATTTATTTACATATTAAAGGACGAATGTCAGACAATCTCTCATAGAAATGTAATTTGGACCATATCAGTCGTTGTCAGTATTGTTTTTGATGTCAATTCCACAAATAGATACCAAATGTGGGGAGGGGGTGGAGTGTTGGCAATATCACGAGACTAGTGATCCAGAAACCAGGCCAATGCTTTGGGGGGCAAGAGTTCAAATTCCACTATGGCAGCTGGTGGAACTTAATTTCAATTAATAAATCTAGAATATAAAACTAATCTCGGTAATGGTGATCATGAAACTATCATCGATTTTCATAAAGACCCATCTGGTTCACTAACGCTTTTAAGGAAGAAAATCTGGCATCCTTGCCTTGCTTGGCCTACTGCAGCCCAACAGCAATGTGGGTCTCAACTGGTCTCTGGATGGGGAACTGATGCAGGCTTTGCCAGAGACGCCCACATTCTACTGTCCAATCCTGCGGTAGCCACGCCCACAGCTTCCATTTGTTGTTCTCGCTCCGTCCTGCCTTGCCTGTACTATTTTATTGGAGAGATTGTCGACGCTTTCCCCTGTTTGACATTGGTTGAATTAAAAAAAAAAGACAAAACTTTGGGGAAACTGTGAAGGCGGTACATCGGAGTGGTATCAGAGTGGATGAAGGACTTTTATGTAGATAGAACAGAGAAGCTGGGATTATCCTTCGTAAATACTCTTCTTCAGTTCTCTAGCAGAAAGCAGGTCCGGCCTCATGACATCTGCCACATCCAAGGCGACAGCTCCCCATCTGCCGTCCAGCCTACTGAGCCCCCTCAGGGCTCCAATTTGAAGTGGCAACGTTACTCTGGAGCTATGAACAATGGTGGTTGCGGCTTCATTGTCACTGCAGCACGTGGTTGAACAGGAATCATTCTGCTCCCACTCTACTTTTGCTCAGGCACTTGAACCGTGAGCAGGCGGAAGATGGTCAGAGTCTTCTGAAGATTCAACCCTATTTTCGGCTCTATTCGTTCCTCCTGCGTATTCCTGCCCACAGCTCCCGTTTTCTGCTGCCACTCTGACCCTATTGTGTTATTGGAGAGATTGCTGCTGGTGGTCCATTCCTGTCACTGGCTGGATCAGTGGTGCAGCGGGATGGGGATCTGTATTTCTGCTCCGACAGAGGATTTCTCGCACTGCAGAGTTTTTGACGCCTTTCCCTAGCTGAGTTTTCCTGACCACTCGTGACTTCAGTCTTTTCTGAAAGTTGCACACATTTCCTTTTCCCGTATTTAATATAAACATTTCAGGTTTTATCGACTGCCTTTTACATTCATTCAGGACCAGTCCAATCCAGTTGCTCATGTGTTCGGTCTGCTTTCAGTCCGCAACATTGAAGAAGATTTCGCTTACTACTGAATGATATACTAACTCTGACACTTCTGTTGCTATCTATGTGGCCCAGAATATGGAATGAAGTATAAACTGAGTTGTGAGAGAGAAGCAAAGTTGTATAATTTTCGAAGGCGTGATTATTATTCAGTTCAGTTCCTTGTAGATAAATCCTACGTGTGACAACGCTGCCTGCGGTAGCCACGCCCACGGCTTCCATTTGCTGTTGTCGCTCTGACCTGCCTTGCCTGTCCTGTTTTATTGGAGAGATTGTCGCCGCTTTGCCCTGTTTGACATTGGTTGGATCAGCAGTGCAGTGGGGAGGCGATCTCTGTTTCTAAGCTGACAGAGGATTCCAGGACAACAGAATAACAAACTCGGGGGACAACGTGGAAATATCTCCGACCACTCATTATCATATCGCGTCTCAGTAAGTATATGTAAAAAAAAAACATTCTCCCCCCTGGCTGCCGTATGCCAAATTTTATTTATAGCAAATTGCTTGCAATGATGATGTAAGGATAAATATTGTCAGTATCTATGTCGGAATGGAGCAATCAGTGCTCGGTTGGGCAGTCGGTACCATAAATGTCTGTCAAAGAGGAAGCAAATGTCACCATAACCTGCACTTTGAAAACAAGCGATCCAAGCCCTTATGTGTTCCGGCACAGTCAGCAGCCCGGGCAGCCTCCACGCTTTGTGTTTCATCTCTTCGGGGGAATAACAAAGCCAAACCAGATATATAGAACAATTCTCTGCGATGCTTTCGCAAGACTATCTAAACAACTGAGTTAACGATTAGTAAAGCCCTGTTCTCCGATACCGCCGTATTTTTCTGTGCCCTGAAGTCCCACATTGCTTCAAAGATATGGAGGATCACGGACAAAACCTCTCGCTGGTTCCAACTTGAGTCCCTAGAGGGCGCTGAGGCAACAATATAACGGAAAGCAATAATTCAATAAATTCAATAAACAAAGAAGCAATAATTCAGCCACCACAGTGAGATTTACATAGACTTCTAAAACTGCAAAGAAACAAAACACTCTACAAGAAGATGTGAGGTTCACTTGTAAAATTATGCCAACAACTCACATTTATTATAAAAATAAAATTTACAGATACACCTGTGGAACCTAAACTGACCTTGTGCCTTTCCATATATTTTCCCAGTCTATTTCCTCTCGTCTCCTGTCTTTATTATTTAATCATCACCGTTTTTACTTTCTTGTTACAGCCTTTAGTTCAATAATATTAGACTTTCGTTTCTGCCCAGAATATTAAGCCAGGACCGCTGAAACTGAACATCCTACAAATATGCACTGTCACATCAAAATCAGGGGTTAAATACACCATCTCTCACAATCAGTCCAGCGGCGTCTGAACATTTCTCAGAATGCGCACTAGAGGGCGTCAGATCGCAATAATTCTTACTGCACCGACGGTGAAAATGGATCTTAAAGGAGCGCAAGACAAACTAAAAAAGTCTATGGACTATTTATTTTTCAGCTCCACAGCCTTTTTCTAACCCCAGCTAATGTTATAAAAACAGACCCGTTGGTGCTGAGTTCTTGTTAATAAAAACCCGCTCTGCAACTAATATTGGAGGCTTTGAACCCACACTCGCTCTCCGTTCCCGTCCACTTTAAACAGATGAGAGACACATTGCTTAAAAAGTGCCGGACCCCAAATTCTCTCTCGTCACAAATTCCAAACCTGTATATGATGGAAGGTTAGATTAATCATCACCAAGACGAAGAATTTCAGAATAAACTCAAACAGAAATTTAAATGCAAGCCACAGAAAAGGTCAGTGCTAGTAACGCTGATTAAATTACAACGCGAGTTTATTATTTATTTTTACTCAGTATATGTTCAGTATCAGCTGATATCACCCTTTTAACATGACGGATCCAGAAGCCACTCTGGCAAAATGGCAAAATTATTGTTAGTTCACTACGTCACTGATCGAGGAGTCACGGTTACCTGTATGCTATTGATAAAGCTACTGGAACTTCAGCTGATGAATTGTCGCCAGAATAAACAAACCAAATCAGCAATCCCACGTTTCTGGTTACAACAATTAAATCAGGGTTTTATTCTAACTGCGAAACAATTTCACCTAAAAGGACACTGACTGTAGCCCAGCTGGGGATTTTTCAGCTCATTGCGAGCCAGCTTAACAGCTGACGTCCTCACATCACCACTCGGGACACAGGAAGTGAGGTGAGACCATGCTCATACGCGACAGCAGATTATTGAGGATCGGGTTTACAACGGGTGCCTTCAAATATCCAAGTCCCCTTTTACAGAGCAGACAGCGACAATGCCGCTACTCAGCGTCTGAGTTGTTTGGGGGGCATTTCTGACAGGTAAATATGGGCCAGACACATTTAATATTTTCCCCTATTTTTCAAAAAATGCCTTAAACGTGAATTTTAAACAATTAGCGGTCTGACTTTTTTTCTGTTTATACATGTTTTTCAGATCTGAGTCATGGAGATTATGTCATTCAGCCGCTGTCCTCAGAGGGAAAGGCAGAAGGAGAAGCGGTGACTTTAAACTGTATCTATGAGACGACAATGAGCAACTATTATTTGTTCTGGTGCCGGCACCACCCAAACTCACAGCCTGAGTTTATATTCTGGAAACGCTCGAGCGGTGGTGAAGATAAAGCAGATTTTGCTAAAAGCCGTTTCTCTGCAGAGCTCCAGACCTCGAATAACTTCACCAGTTTAACCATCTCTGGTCTGTAGCTGACTGACGCTGCCGTGCATTACTGCGCTCTCAGACTCACAGTGATGGAAAGCAGTCTCACCCCTGTGCAAAAACTGCCTTGGCACTGTGAATAAGGGCTCCTGTCTGTTGGGGTTTGTAGAGAATCTCGGGCAGATGCAATGTCAGCTTGTCGGCCTCTCAAACGCAAACCAAGAGGAAACTACATTAACCTCGGATCAAACTGTTACTAACCGTTTCCAGGAGCGACCGACAGGATAAAACTGCAGAACTCCAACCGACCGAGAGCCATCACAGAATTAGATTTGAAGACATCCGTTCTAATCCCCACCCTCAGAATGTTGCTATCATGTCTCAGGATGCTCTCACTTCACCACCTTGTGTCTCCGTTGGCCTGGGAGCTACATCGGTGGTGAGCTGTCTGACATTGAATGGAAATACCCGGAGCTGGACTACAGGCAGTGTTCTGATAGTGGAATGGCTGCGCTTTTAGAGGTGGAGTTGGGGGAACTGAAATCCTAGTTTGTTCATTCTCACCAGCAAACTCGGGATTGTTAATGGTGACGTAAAACATTCCAGCATTAAGGAAACATTCTGAAGCTCAATCTGTACTCACCCATCATTCCTAGTCTCAGTTTCATGTTCCGCATCATGTACGTGTCTCAAAACATACAGGCAGACCCAGAGCTAATCTATAGACCAGGTGCTATAGACGTCGGTGTGCGTCCAGCTTCCTGAGCGTTGTGGGAGCTGCACTCATCCGAAAAAGTGGAGAAAATTCCATCAAACCCCTGACTTGTGCCATTTAGACGGTGGACAGGAGGTGAGTTGCTCGCCATAGCATTCCAGACCTCCAACCTGGTCTTGGAGCCACAGAATTTATATGCCTAGGCCATTTCAGTTTCTGGTCAATGATAACCCCCAGAGTAGTGATAGTTGGGGATTCAGTGATGGCAATGCCATTGAATGTCAAGGGATTCTTTTTTGTTGGAGATGTTCATTGCCTGGCACTTGGGTGGCTTGAGTGTTAGCTGCCTCTTGTCAGCTCAAGCCTGGACGTTGTCCAGGTCTTGCTGCATATGGCCGTGGACTGCTCTAGTATCAAAGGAATCGCAAATGGTGTTGAACATTGTACAATCATCCACAAAATATCCCCACTTCTGAACTTCTGATGGAAGGCAGGTCATTGATGAAGCAACTGAAGGTGGTTGGGCCGAAGATACTACCCTAAGGGACCCCTGCAGTGATGTCCTGGAGCTGAAATGACTGACCTCCAGAAACCACAACAATTTCTGTGATGGTAATTGGTGGAGAAATATTGTTCAGGCCAATTCCCCTTCTCCTCTTCAAAATAGTGCTCATGTGATCTACCATGTCCACCTGGGAGGGTAGGCGGTGCCCTCGATTTAACATCTCATCCGAAAGTCAGACCCTCTGTATATTTCCCTGAGGACTGAACTGAAGTATTGGCATACATCCTGGAGGTCAATTTTCCAGAGAGGGACGGGATCTTGAAACGCCAAGTTTAGAGGCGATAGGATGAATAACTGAGCCTCGGCTGACAAGTAGTGTTTGCAGAACGGCCTTTGTATTGTTGTGCACGTGCACCTTGCTGACAATTAATACATAGTTTATATATACACGGTCAGGTAAATGAGTACAAATCATTCATACGGGGTGCAGTGGCCTCTCGACGCCTCGATCACTGGCCTTCCCTGAACAGGAAGCCAGTTTCTGTCAGGGGCTCCTCAGTAAATTGCTGCATTGTTGTTTCCGACAGAATACGTGTGTCCCTTTGAGCGGAGAGAGTCTGTGAACAGAGAGGAGACAGAATCCTGGTAATCCCAGAACATGGTGACCCCTCAACAATACAAGGCAGCAAAAAGGATTGAAATAACTAGAAGGAAATGTAAGTAAAAAAACTTTACTGGTCCCCCTGGAAGCAAGGGACCATATAATTTTGCCCCTGGAATCAAAGATCACGCAAATCATGCAGAAAGAGAAATTGACTTTTACAGACTCGAGGTGTCATTAAGCACTTTCCAACCCAAGGAAGTACCTTTCCAGTGTAGCCACTGCTGTGATATTAGAAATATTGTTCACACAGAGAACAGTGGGAATGTTTAATTCTCTTCCTGAAAGGGTGGTCACTCTGGCCCTTGTAGTGGATTGAAAGGATTTGAGAGTCCACATAATTTTCGGATACTCTGAAGTTGTGGTCAATAGTGGCCAAAATATTCGGTCAAGAAAAGATGGACTGATCTCTCTCTGTGCCTATTTCTCTCTCTCCCTCTCTGTCTCTCTCTATGTCTCTGTCTCTGTCTCTTTCTCTCTCTCTATCTATCCCTCTCTCTCTCTCTCTCTGCTCCTCTCTGTCTCTCTCTCTGTCTCTGTCTCTTTCCCTCCCATTGTGATAACCTTTTACTTCGGAATGCGCAGTGAAATTGGACCCTGAAACACAATGATTTATACGGCTCCATCTCTCAGTCTCTTGTGTAATTAATTTATTGATTCTTGCCCTATATGCACTATTGTTTACAGTAACGTGTCACGGCGCCTTAAATATTTCCTGTAATCCCCAGCTGTCACCTGTCAGAGCCGTAAACTGACAGCTTGGTAAGTTTTCTCCAAAGAGAAGGTCCTGGAGTGCCATCTAGTGGAATCTTGCCTGTCAAACAAAGACTCTCAATTTATTCTCGAATATTGCTGCATGATTAGTCTGCCACGTTGTTATGGTTTTTATGGCTTTGGTTTGATTGTTACTTCACTCTTTCCATTCCTTCGCTTCTCTTACTTTTACTGTTTAAAATTCAGTGCTAGATTATTTATCTCAGTTTTCTGACGTGCCTATTTCATTAAGAGAGTATGTCCCATTTGCATAAGTAGATGAAATTCTGGTTCATAAATTCTTAAATCGGCAGTTGATGATCTTGTGATTGTTCCTTTAGTAAGGCTTACGAGCACCTTAATCATCAATCAAATTTCAGGATGCCAAGTATATGCAAACATAGGAAGTAGGAGCTGTAGTAGGCCTGTCGGCACTTCGAGCCTGCTGTGCTATTCAATAAGGTCATGGCTGATCTGACCGTAACCTCTCACCTATCTCCTGTTACCTCCCACTCCCTTGTTTATCAAAAACTGATCTACCTCTGCCTTGAAAGCATTCAAAGCCTCTGCTTCCCCTGCCCTTTAAGGAAGGGAGTTCCAAAGACTCCCTACTTTCTGAGAGATAAAAATCTTCTCATCTCTGCCTTAAATGGGCGACTGCTTATTTTAAGTGACCCCTAGTTCTAGATTCGCCTTCAAGAGGGAAGATCCTTTCTATGTGAGTTTTTTTTTTTGTACAGACTGTTTATCTGTATGTTATGTTATTTTAAATAATAAAACTGTTTTCGTTCCATTTAATTATTCGGATCATGAACTGCTTTTTTTTGTAGAATTGACTTGTATCGCTCTCGTTTCTAAAGCCCATGTCCTGATTGTCTCCGCAGCCGCCATGTCGAGCGAGTTCTGGTACAGTTTCCTCACCTCCTTGCCTCCCCGTGTTTCACCGCACTGTACTAAACGGCAGCATCGGAGAACTTAACCGAGTGAACGGTGAGAGTGGTAGAGCCTTTCTCACGGTCCACAAATACTTGAAATCTTCCCTCAACTCTTTCATCACTGACATGAGGAAGAGATGCTCGGGAGCTCGATTGGAGAATTGTCGGTTCAAGAATATAAGTTCATTTGCAGGAAAAGTAGGGTGATGTTGACACGAAATTGTTGTCCTTGCATTCCCGATAAACCATTTTCTGATTTCTTTTCCAACGAAAAGGACCAGCTTCCAAAGGAAGAATAAAATTAATATCATGATATTTACAAGGAAAATTAATTAAAATGCTTGTGGAAATATGTAGAATAAGCTGATCAATCCACCCATCATTACCTCTGTTGGCAAACTGACATTCAGGGTAAGTTCGGAGCTAATGGTGGCATGGAGATAAGTTCACATATTTCCCAAAACTGCCTCTCTGTGGATTTGTACAAGGACAAACTGAGCAATAAAACTACGGAAAATACACCTGTCTGGAACCCGGGAGCAAAACCGCTGAGGTTTTTGTAAGGGGTTCTAGCTGTGATCTAACGCTGTGCTTCACGACACAGTAATACACCGCCCCGTCCTCCACACTCAGTTCGCTTATATTGAGGTAACCGTTCTTTTGAGACATGTCAGCAGCCGCCAGATATCGTCCTGAAATTTCATTTTTCTTTAGTTCTAAGGCATTGGTAATGATCCATCTTGGTGGCTGTGCCGTCTGCTGCCGGTACCATTGCATGTAGTACATATTCCGATCTGTATTTTCACAGTCTAACTGCACCGAACCCCCTTCTGACACCGTGATTGCAACCGGGGACTGAGTTACTGGATTAGCGCAGAGTCCGCCTGTGAGGTAAAGGAATGAAATACCAAGCGGTTAACTAGTGTTGACCTAAATTTTTTTGTAGCTCCGCGAGCTATCTACTCAGCTGTCCATCATATGGATATTTATGATCGTTAATTGTTTTAAATACTATCGCAATCTCTGCACATTCATCTACTAATCTGCCATAATTAACTTAATCTAGTACTTACTGCCCAACAGCGCCGCCAGTATTATCAGAAACATGTCTGACTTAAACTCTCTCAGCGAATGTGAATGGAATGAGCCAGAGGTTGAAGAGGAGAGAGGGAACCCGGGCTCTGTTCAGCTCATTGCTCCACCCACACACTACAGGTGGCCAGGCTCATTGTGACATCACTCAGGAAATCATCCCTATTGACTTTTTCGTTTCTACCACGTGGCTTATTGACGCCCAGGCTTGAATTTGGCGCCGTCCGCTGGTGAATTCGGCTCAATCCGTGTTCGGGTGCGGCCGTTGATTGGACCCAAGGTTTATTGACATGCACATCAAGGCACGAATGATCCCAAAAGTTTAAATTGGAGCTGTTTAGACAAAGTCTTTTTTGCTGCTGATGTTTATGTGGGAGCGTGATCTTGAATCTGGAGAAACGTTGCTGGAGCACTCTGTCCAAATCATGGGTGTGACTAAGTAGAAGGAATGTCTAGATTTTGGAGAAAGTGCGGACGCTGCACATCAGAATGGTACCAGAGATGAAGAAAGTTTATGCGAACAGGATAAGGAAATTTGGATTCTTGTCCTCGTAACAAAGAAGGTAGAAGAGAGACTCAATTGATGTGCTAAAAATTATGCCCTTTTGACAGATTAGATCGCAATTGTTTGCATTATCAGAGGATTTAAAAACAAAATCATTTCGATTGCATGAAAACAACAGAGAGGGAAAGATCTGTTTTATTTATTACATTGTGTGCATTACCGTCTGGAATAAGGTACCTGAAATGATGGGCGAAGAGGATCCAATCGTAAATTTCCATATGATGTTGTTTATTAGTTGAAAAAGGAAAACAACGTGGAAATGCGGGTTGTGAAAGACTCTTTCGAATAGACACAGATACGGTAAGCGGAGTTTTCTTTCCGCCCTGTATCTTTCCCTGATTCTGGCCAATCCCTGCCTAACCCGGATTATCAGTCACGTGCTTTCTGAACAGGTGCAGGATGCCCACAGTCTCCTGGAGCTTCAACCGTCGCTATTTCCGCTCCATCAGTTCCGGCTGCAGCTGATCACCGCCGCGCACTTTTATCAGTTTTCAATCTGCTGCATGCCCGGCCACAACTTACGTCGGTTCCTCTCCTCTGACCCGATTTTGCTGTTGGAGGTGTTGCTTCCGTTGGTTTCTTCTTGCCATTGGATATATCGCAATACAGTGAACCAGGGATCTGATCTGAAATTGAGATGAGGGGAATTTGTTGTTTCATTCAGAGGGTTGTGTGTCTTTGGACCTCTCTTCCTGAAAACGCGATGGAAGCTGAGTCCTTCAATATTTTTAAGGCAAAGGTGGATATATTTTTCGAAAGAAAGGGGGTGATAGATATCTGGGGTAAGTGGGATGCAGATTTCAGGTTATAATCAGATCATCCATGATCTTATTAAATTGCGGAGCAGGCTCGAGGGGCTGAATGGCCTAGTCCTGCTACGTGTTCGTGTGCTTGTATGACCTGACAGATAACTTCCGCACGGAAGATCGACAGACTCAAGAATTATCACTGTTAAAAGTTCGGTCAGCCGTCACAGGGCAGATTCACATGTACACATATTCAGTAAAATCTCCGAATCGGCTCAACTGATTATAATCCTACAATTAATCAATACTAAAGGTTTTCTCGCAACAAAGGCCGCGTTCAGCGAGTGACTGTTTCTCCTATTGGATACTTAATGCTGTGACTGTTACAAACTCTGATCAAAGCCGCAATCTGAAGGGTTTTATAAAGCCCAAGGCAGACCAGCTCACAGGCTCCGTTTGCTGCTCTCGTTGTTCTGCACCGTCGTGCCTCCCCTGTGTTATTGGAGAGGTCGCTGCAGCTGTTCAGGGGCTGTAAACAGGAGCGAGGTTTTTGTACAGTGACTGCCGCCTTTCCCCTCAGTGTGGGGCTTCATCGCACAGTAATACATAGCGGTATCCGCGCTCTCCGTCTTCTCAATAACCAATTGGCCCCGTTTGCCCGCAGTGGAAAGTTCCAATTCGAATCGATTTTTTCTCTCTTTGCCAGCCGAGATCCTGCTAATAATAAACTCCAGTCCCTGACCAGGTTTCTGTTTGTACCAGTACATTCCGTAAGTATTGGACATGTCATAGCTGCAGTTTAACTGCACTGAATCCCCGCTCTGTACGTTTCTCGCAGTGGGAAATTGGGACACTTGTTCCGAGCGACATCGACCTGCAAAAACATTCAGACTTTGAGACATTGCAGCAACCTGAGTATAAATAGACACTCGCTACAGGTTACAGAATAAACCCCCTATACTTACAAGTTAGCAGCACTAGAATGACAGGGAGTAGATTCATTTGTGTCGCGTAATGCACCCTTGTAATTAAAATGTCAGTAAGAAAAGGAAGCCCAGCTGACATCAGCAGAGCACGGAGCGTCTGAACGAAGTCAATAGTCGGTTAAAGTGACAGGCAGGGGTAATGTTCCAGTCACGTGGTTTTTCTGCTCTTAGATTGGTTGGAAATAGACTTGTTCTCGTGACGTAAGGATGTCGTTTTTGACCCCCTGCTGCTTTCTCCATCGGTTCCCATCGGAACATGCCAATAGTCGAATCGCCAGGAATTTCCTTTACTCCTTGTGGCGGGAAGTGAGCTGAACGCAATAACTTCGCGGCACTGATTCTCCGAAGGGGCAAATGTGGCCTCCGGGCATTTGCAACCATTTGAAACTCTGGACAAAGCTTGACTTAAGGAATGAAATCCTATCATATCAGTTCTCGTGCTGGAATTGTATATTCAAATCCCCATAACTGTAAGATTTTTGAATTTGTGTCGGGACAGAATTGAAGGAGAAACGTATTGGCGCTTTTCGGTAATTCATCATACATCTGTGCACAGTTCCTGGGAGCTTTGACCGTGGGGCTGGTTCAAACCCCCCTAGGGCGAGGGATAGGATGGGGTATAGATAACAGGGAGTGAACGAAAGCTGGGCATGAAAGTCTGACCTCGCAGCTTTAACACAAATGAGCAAAGTATGTGATGCGGGAAAAGAAACCAAATGCAGGACAGGGTCAGTTTATCATTTTCCATTTCTGCTCACTTTCCCTTGGAACATTTCTCATAATTTATGATTTTGGTCCGTCTGCATATAATTCCTCTTGATCTCTTGCCCCTCCTGGTTTGCACTCAAAAATTCCCTGTGAGTGAACTTCACTCGATAAGTGGACGTGGTTGCATAAAGAATTCTCGAATTATCTTCGATAAATTCCGGGGCCTGTAGTAGAAGGTGTTCGTCAGCAGGTGGCGACAGTGATCTATTGATATCTGAATGATAGAGAAACCAATTTTGTTGAACACATAGCAGAAAGCAACATCACATTGTTACCAATATTGGTATCACATAGATTACTGCTCAGCCTAATTTTAAGAGAACATTTATCGCTAGAAATTATCTGAAGGAGAAGTAATTAATGTGTTTATTTGAATCCACACCTTCAGAAGGATGTCATCATCTTGGGGTGGGTCGAGAATAGATTTAAGAGAATTATACCAGAGATGAGGGACCTCGGTTATGTGAAGAGATTAGAGAAACTGAGATTGGCCTGCTTAGAGCAGAGATTGTGAAAGGGTGGTGTCATTGATGTGTTTAAATTTATGAAGGCTTTTAACAGAGTTCTTATTGAGATATTGATATTTCTGGCAGAAGGAATAATAGCCAGAGCACTCGGAGTTCAGACAATTCGTAAAGAATAAAGAGGAAAATTAGATTTTTTTATGCAGCGTGTTGTTATGAGCTGAAGTACCTTTCCCGGTATGGAGAAGGAAGCATAATCAGCTTCACTTTCAAAAGGAAATTGTATTTATACAGGAAAGTGACAGATGTGTGGGGCTTTGGAGAAAGTGGAGAGGGGAGCTAATTGGATAGTTTTATTCAGAGTGAGGACATGGTTCTGGTGAGAAGAATATTTTCCATCTTTGCTGTGACAATTCATGATTATTTGAACTGATTTTTTATTAATCAAACGTTCTATAATTATACTCTTGACGTTTTTATTCGTGAAATTAGCAAAGAGAAGCTTAACAGTAACTGCATTAATGAATGCTATGGCACAATTGTAGGCATAATGGACTATCTTAAACCTTTCAGCAGTTTAGCAGCTGAAGTAACTTGACTCTGATTTCAGAATCAGTAGATTGTGGATTCCACCTCAAATTCAGAATCTGAACATAATTACCAGTATTCCAGTCCGAGCACTAAAAAGGCATTATCCTTTTCTGGGATGTCATGAACCTTGGATGTCGGGTGGGGATTCTAAGTTATCTGTGCACTTTTGATAATGAATATATAGTGTGTAGATGAGTGAAAAACTTTTCTAGAGGCGATCAGGCTGATGACTGTCAGGCAGGGGGGGCAGCGGCCTCTCGGAGCCTCGGTCATTGCTCCCTCTGAAAGGAGGAGTTCTGTCACCCTGGATTAATCTTCACTGAGGCTGAGAAGGGAATCAATTGAAACAGGGGAACATGAGAGGAAAACACAATGACACTCCGGAGCCTTGAAGGAACAATGAACACGGGCATGCGGCTCTAATTCTAACAGATATCTGAGGAAGGGGCTGTAATTCCCCTCCGAGGAATTACCAACCGATTTGAATGTTACTGGTAAGAGATGATATCAAAGCTGACAAAATGTAGTTTTGAATATAGTTGACCGATGTTCAGAGCTGTCGGTGGCATAATGGTGTCACGGCACTGGAAATCCAGAGGCCCCAGGTAATGCTCTGGGGACACGCGTTGAAATAACAACTCTGGGATATAAATCAGTAATATTGACCACGGCCACTATCACCGATTGTTGTAAAAACCTATCTGGTTTACTAAAATGCTTGAGGAAAAGTAATCTGCCGTCCTTACCTGGCCTGGCCTACATAGAAATATATCAATCACCAAAACTCAACAGGCTGAGATGATTAACACAACGTGGCGATTCATGCGATACACAAGGGGAAAGTTTCCTTTCGCCTCTCCAGGCAAAACTCAAATTTGTTTTAGCGTTTCACAGTGTCATCTTTTTCGACAGTTTTTCTTTGTTTAAGATTCAGGGCGTAACTGCAGCGCAGTGTGAATACTTTAATGTAAAGGCACGTGTTGCAATAGGATTATGTTGACGTTTTCAATGTGTCTCCAAACAACAGAATGAAATAGATCAACGCTCAGTAAAGTGACTGTGGGATATAATCCCACAATGATAAAGCTTTCCTCACACTAAAGATTGCACTCACTGAGTGACTGTCTTCTCAGTCCGATACTTTATGATGTGACCGAGCTTTCTAATCAAAACAGTTCTTAACTGAGCGTTAGATACACGCTTTGCGCTGTCCTTGCTCACGGCAGCCCCGCTCACAGCCTCTGCTGCTCTCGTTCTGTACAGTTTTGCCTGCCCTGGGCTATTGGAGATATTGCTGCAGCTGTTCCAGAACTGCAAACAGGACTGAGGATTTTGTACAGTGACTGGCGACTTTCCTCTCAGTGTGAGGCCCCATCGCACAGTAAAACATAGCGGTATCCACGCTCTCGTGTTCTCAATAACCCCGTTTCTCCGCAACGGAAAGACCCAATTGAAATTATCCCCCCTCTTTTCTCTGCCAGCGAATGCTCTTTCTATTACCCAGTCCAGTCTGCGATCGGATTTGCGTTTGTATCAAAGCAGGGGCGTAAATACTGGAGACGTCATAGCTGCAGTTTATGTGCACCAAATCCCCGCTGAGGGCAGTTCTAGAAGCGGGAGACTGCAGCACTCGGCCCGAGAGACATCGACCTCTTCAAACATCCAAACAATGAGACGCAGGAGCATGGTGAATACAAAAAATAAAACTTTGATTTATTGTGTACCTATACCTCCATATTATTAGAATCAGAATGACGAGTGATAGATTCACTACATCCCTGCAAATCAAATGTCAATAGGAAAACGACACACAACTCACATCAGGAGAACAGGAACTGAGGGAAGCACATTGAATGGTCTAATTAATGTCAGAGCCACCCAATTGAATTCTCAGTCAGGTGGGCTTTCTGCTTTTGGATTGATTGGAAATGAACATTCTTTCACTCACGATGCAGTGTTATTGATTGTCTGCTCCCTTCACCAGCGGTTTGTTGTCTAAAGACCACTTTGTCCTTGTAGAGGGTATTGAGAGGAACAAAATCTCTTTGGGATGGTGACCGTTGACACTGCTTTTTCTGGCGCCCTAAGTTCGTATCCAGTAAAATCCTTTCCAACACAGCAGATGGAGCATGTTTAACACTACCGCGCGGAGGAGTAAACTTATTCAGCCCAGACTGAATAACCATTTTGTTCTAGGGTAAATAGAGTTGTAAAACCACATGCCATAAAGGAGTAAGCATATTCAGGACAGTCTTAACAACGTATTCTGTTTAGGATGGATGTGGAACTATACATCATATGTGAGTCAAGACATTTCAGAGAACAAATAGACGTGTAGAGGTTGTCTGATAGGAGCCTGCAATAGATATTGTATTTGAGCATTCAGTCTTTGTTTCACAGTGCCTCGTTGCACAGAGATACACTCCAGCATCTGACACCATGGTACTGCCAATGCCGAGAATGTTTTAACTTTTTGTTGGGTCAACAAAGAGCGTGAACTGACCGTTATTGGTTTTGCTGCTGAAAGCATATAGGATAAATTTCGGGACACTGTTCTCCAGTTGCCTGTACCAGTTGGTGCTGTCCAAATCTGTGGATGTTGCATTGCACCGGATTTCAATCGATTGTCGCTCTTGTGCAAACATCAGCTGTGGTTGGTGAATCGCTGCCTAACTATTGAGAATGAAGGCCAAGGAAATGAGAAACAAAGAAATAAAACAAAAAAATCTAACACCGAATTTAGCACAAAACACTCCCCTCAAATCAACAATTTTAAGTCACTATTTCATTCATTGCATTTTCCTGCATTTTACAGTGGGTGAATCTGGAATATTATAGGAAAATCGATTTAGTTTGGGATGATTTTGATGTGCAATCGATTATATTATTTCCTGCTTGGTATGAAGGCAAGTGCCTCTTATACATTCGCCAAGGGACAGGGAACAATCCAATGATGCGATCTGTATCTCTTAGTCTCACTGACACGCCCTCACGTGCCCTTATTTCCCATCACTTGGATTCAAACAACATTGCTCTCTCAGAACCAGCAGAAAATCGTGACGTGCTGAGTCAGATGCTTGCACTTTGAAAATATTGGACCTAGGTTGAAATCTAGCCTAGGCTGAGTGTGATGGAAGCCTCTGATGGGAACCAATTAGGTCAATGGCCTTTCACTAGCACCAATTTGGTTCAAACCCGAATGGAGACATGAATTACGGGCACATGTTTTCTGATGGGGGATGGCCACATCAGTGCTGTTGACTCTAGTAACTCCTCCATTTAAATAGAAGTCATGAGTCGAGTAAAGCAGCATAAGGCTTTGGTGGGAAATGTCTTAACTTCAACAGTGCAGCCTTGAGGCGTGTTGATGTGGCAGAGCCCTGCACACGTGTGGCACAGATTGCACTGGCTGCAGAGGCTCAACAATAACGGTCACCCAACACAGGCCAAAGATATGCATTGGAAATATTTTCAACTCATCACAAACCATCGATGCGCCAGCTGGTTGCTCAAAAGGGTAACTATTTGATCTTGAAACATGTTACCGTAACTGCAGGACTTGAGTGCAAAGTAAATGCTGCAAACCCATTGTATTACTGAGAGTTTCCTTCACTGTCCGAGATGCCATCTTTTGGGCGAAGCTTCAAACAGATGCCCCATCTGCCATTTATGGTGGATGTAATTTGACTGCTGGCAGCTTTCTGAAGAAGGGAAGTTATCCCCAATGGCCTGGACAATGTTTATTCCTCGATCAATATCACAATTACAGATTATCTGATCATTGTCACATTGCTGATTGTGGAATCTTGCTGTGCGCAATTTAGCTTCCTGCATTGCAACAGTGAATATAGTTCAAAAGCACTACATTGTCCGAAAAGCGCTTTGAGACATCCGTTTGCCTTGAAACAGGGAGAGACATTGGGGAAGTGACAGAGGGCGAGATAGAAAAAGCAACCCAGAAAGGGATGCCAGAAAAAAGACTGAGGTTGAGGCAGGGAGGGAGACAGCGACACTGGAAGGAAATGAAGGAGGGAAGTGGAGAACAAAGAGATAGAGCAACAAGGGTAGAGGGAGAACCAGGAGAGTAAAGGGGCAGAAGTACAGGGAGAAAGTCCGAGGTAGAGACAGAGAAAGAAGAAAAGTGAAATAAAGGAAATCAGAAAATGTTGGAGAGGCAATGAGATAAAAAGAGGGAGAGATAGTGAGAGGCGACAGAACAAGGAGGGAAATAGACGAAGATACAGTGTAGGAGGAAACCTTAGATTCTGAGAAACGGAAAGAAACGCATGAAGAGTCAACGGGAGAAACAGAGGGAGAGACAGTGAGAGAGACAGTGATTAAGATGAAGCAGGAAGTCCAGGAAAGGGAATTAGATCAGTAATATAGGGAGATAAAAATAGCACAACATCTGGAAAGAGTTTATCTCGAAGTATATTTATTAAAACTGTGACCGCAAGTTGACACAGATTCAATCCAGTAAAATATAACTTTAGGAATAAGATCAAGAGATTGACGGTCGCTCAGACACCCGCTAGAGATTCACTTATAATGGGTTCTTCCTCTGCTCCTGCACCTCTGTTGTCCCACAAAGACCTATCCTTGGTGCCCCTGATTTCTAATCTGCATGAAGCTCCTTGGCGGCAACATCTGAAAACACAACCTTCGTTTTCACATGTACGCTGACAACGCCAAGCTCCACCGCACCACGACATCCCTCGACTGCTCCCCTGCTGCTAAATTATCAAACTGCTTATCCAACTTACAGTGAGGCATATCCATGATCATCCGAATGGCCTCATTTTCTTGCTCTAAGATTCAATGATTCTAGTTCTTTCATGTCACTCCCAACCTATTTGTTCTCAGTCCCTTGAAGAGTGAGCAGGTGCAGGATGATCACTGGCCTTGAAGGTTCAACCGTCGCTATCTCCGCTCCATCTGTTCCGAGCGCCGCACATTTCGCTCAACTTTGAGTCTGCAGTATCCCCGCCCACAGCTTCCTTTTGCTGCTGTCACTCAGACCGGATTGTCTTCTTGGAGAGATTGCTGCCGCTGGACTATTCTTGACATTTGTTGCATCGGCAGTGCAGTAGGACGGAGATCTGTATTTCCGCTCCGACAGAGAATTTCTCGCACTGCAGACTTACACACTCAGAAATTATCATGGGGAACCGTCTCGCTCCGCTGTTCATCGTTATGTCACTTCTCATTAAGTATTTCCTTCCCAGTAAAAAAAATCCCCTAATTAATGTAACACATATTATTGTTGGTAGAATAAAAGTGATGGTTTTGATGCCGATTATGTTGATCAATATGAGGCTGACCCTGATTTTTGTTCATGCTATTGTTTTATATTAGAATGGAGCCACCAAGACACAATGGAACTGTTGCTGAAATAACGGTTGAAGGAGAAAGTAAGGCCACATTAGCCTGATCTTGAAAACAAGCGATTCTATCCCTTATGTGCACTGGTACAGTCGGACCCCGGGCTGCCCCCACAGTACATGCTTCGTATCCTGGGATGGAAACTATGCAGACACACCGACATCACTAATCGCTTTTCAGCAACGTTCAATAAAACTGCCAACATTGCCGAGCTATTATAAAAGCAAAGAACTGCTGATGCTGGAAATCCAAATTCCAATGATCGGCAACACTTTAATCTCTGTCAGCGCGATATACTTCTGTGCCATGCAGCCCACACTGCAGCAGAGATATAACGGATGCCGTACCAAACCCCTACACTGAGAGTTCCAGTTAGTGCTCAGCTGAGGGCGCTCTCACGCCGATAAACAGAAACAATAATCCCGCCTCCACAGTCAGTCAGAGGAACCGTCGGAACATTGCAACAAAACGCAACCCCTTACAAGAACAGACAATGACCACTTCAGCAGTAATATCAATGTGGGATTTTAGCACGCACATCTAATAAAAATGAACATTACGAATCGATCTATGATGCTTGAACTCACCTTTATTTTCCTTGGATGCCTTTGCCTATCGACTTGTGCTTTTTCAATCCCTGACTCCATCTGTCACTCATAATTTCAGACATTTCCCTCTGCCAGTCTTTGGTTTAAACGTTTCAGAGAATTGATATTTGTGTATAATTTAGCTCAGGACTATTCTAGCCAAGCTGCCCATAGGTTCAGCCCCAGTATTATCCGAGGTTGCTAATGAAGATTTCCTTGGTTATTGAGCAATTTACTAACTCTGGTACGCCAGTGTCCACCCTGCCCTTACCCAATATGGAATGAATGTGAAAGCACCGCAAAACTCCTATCGACAGGCAGAATTATATGATTTTCGAAGGGGCCATTATTGTTGAATTCAGATCCTTACAGATGGATTCGATGTGTGTCGACACTGCCTGCTCCAATCCCGCCCACATTTTCCGTTTTCTGCCGTCGCTCCGGCCCGCCTTGCCTGCCCTGTGTTATTGGACAGATTACTGCCACTGTTCCCAGTTTGGCATTGTTTGGGTCAGAATTTCAGCGGGGCGGGACTCGGTATTTCTGCTCTGGCAGAGGATTTCCCAGACTGCAGAATTACAGAGGGAAGGATCATCATGGGGAAACATACTGGAATGCTCCTCATTATTATGTCACTTCTCAATAAATATTTCCCTTTCCAGTTAAACTCTATTCTCCCCCTCAGCGCTGTAACCCACGTTTTATTTTTAATGCACTAATAATGATGCTCTCGATGATGAGACCGTGACTATCAATAATACATATGTCAGAATTGAGCCACCAACACACAGTGGAATAGTCAGCTGCTGAAATGACGGCTGAAGAGGGAAGTAATATCACCCTGAAATGCACCTTAAAAACAAGCTATTCTAAGACCTTTGTACTGTGATGTAATGAACATCCTAGGCGCCCTCCACTGTCCACCCTCTCCCTAGATGGATAGAAACCTGGAAATTCTACATTGCGGACCGATTCTGTTCTAGGCTTATTAAAATTGCTAACATCACCGAGTTAAAGATTAGTAAAGCTCGGACCTCCGACCGCGGTGCATTTCTGCATCTTGATCCTACACTGCTGTAGAGATACAGCGGATGTCGGACAAAAGCCTACAGCGACAGTTCCCGTTACTGCTTAGCAGAGGGCGTTCTCACAATGGCAAACGGAAGCAATAATTCAACCTCCGGTGCGAGGGTCCGAGGTATCTTTCCAGAAGTGCAATAAAACACAAAACGTAACAAGAACTGGTGAACTCCACTTGCAGACGATATTGCTTTATGGTTTCACTTCGCAACTGAACTAAAGATAAATCTCAGAAATGCAGCTATGGAGCTTTAACTGACGAAACCAGAAACTACTGGGGAAACTCAGTACCTCCGGCAGCATCTGCGTAGAGAGATGCGGAGTAAATGTTTGGAGTCTAAAATCACTCCTGGTCAGTGCTGAGGAGGGGTAGGAATGTGATGGGTTTTATGCGGATGCAAAAGACTTTTAACTGACCGTGCCTCTTTCAATTTATTTGTCCTCTCTGTCTCTTTTTGCTGCCTGTTTCCAGAGTTCACACAGAATTACTGAACACTCCTTCTTCCAGTCTTTATTTTAATGATATAAAACCTTTGTTTCTACTCGGAAAATGAATTGAGAATTGCCACACAGCAGCTTCTCACAAACAGGGACTGTCTGATCAATCTTTCAAACTCTATCCATTGACATCTGAACACTTACAGAATATCCAGCAGAGGACGGCAGATCACAGCAAACTTCTTGCTGATTACAGCACAAGCAGTGATCTAAAAACACTGGATTAAATGGAAGTTTAATAAGTGAAATCAACTTGTCTTAATAGGTTGGAGACGGTATGATCATAATAAAAAATTGCATATAGAAGGGTTGGAAGCAGTTATTATGCAGAGGGCAGAGTAAGTGAGTGGAAGGTACAACTAATGGGAAATAATATGAAAATGTAAATGCAAAACCCGCCCTGAGGTCTTGTTTCTGAACTTTTTGACTGGAACGATTTCGACGCCATATCTATTTCCACTATGAGTGAAATTTATATGGAAAGGCTTTCCTGGGGGCTGGCGTTGAGTTCTACTTAATTGGGTATCGCTTTACACGTCCGCTGGGGACTGTAACAATGCTCTCTGAGCTTAGCCCCGTACATTTGAGCCGATGAGTGTCAAAATTCTGAAAAGCGCAAACTCGGCGCTCCCGCCATTCTCTCTCACAGCAAATCTAAAATCTGAGAGTCATGGCTGATTAAGTAAATGAGTAACGATACAACGAGGACTACAACAAACCAAATAGAATTTAATCGTTCTAAACTGAAGGGAGCAGTGAGCCAATATCTGTTTACATTAGGAGAGTATTTTGCCTGTTCAAGTATTTGCACGGTAACAACCGGTATCATTGTTCTAATATTAGAAATCACTCCACAAAATATTTAATCATAGCCAGGTTACTGGTTAAGTGGTTCATCGGGGATATCTCACTGGAGTCACGGTTGCTGGTGTCCTGGCAGTAAGACTAAAAGAATTATAGTGAACGAACTGATCCAGAAAAAAAACAAATCTATGAAAAATTCTGTGTTTGACAGTTGAAATATCCAGACATTGCTTTAATTGTCACCGTCTCTCCTGTAAAACGGACACAGTCTCCCTATGAGGCCAGTAACGGAATCCCAGCTCAGGGCGTTTCCATTCACTGGCAGCTAGCTCACCACCTACCGGTTTCACAGCACCACTGGGGACATAATGAAGTGAGGTGAGAACATCCTGAGACATGACAGCAGATTATTGAGGGTGGAGTTTAGAACGGGTGTCTTCAAATATCCGACTCCCCTTTTACAGCGCGGACAACGACAATGCGGCTCCTCAGCATCTGCGTTGTGTGGGGAGCATTTCTGACAGGTAATTGTGGATTAAACACATTTCATCTTTTCACTGATTTTAAAAACATGCCTTAAATTGAACCTTAAACAGTTTTCTATCTGACATTTTTCTGTTTGAACATATTTTTTCAGATGTGATTCATGGAGATTCTGTCACTTAGCCGCTGTCCTTAGATGTTAAGACAGAAGGAGAAGCGGTGACTTTAAACTGCACGTATGATACAACAAAGAACAGCTATTATTTATACTGGTACCGGCAACACCCAGATATCCAGCCTGAGTTTATATTGCGGAAATTCTCAGGCGGTGGTGAAGATAAAACAGATTTTGCTCAAAGCCGTTTTTCTGCAGAGTTCCAGACCTCGAATAAATTCACCAGTTTGAGCATCTCGGGTCTGCTGCTGACTGACGCTGCCGTGTATTACTGCGCTTTCAGACACACAGTGATGGAAAGCAGCCTCATCCCTGTACAAAAACTGCCTTTTGACTGTGCATAGGAGCTCCTGTCGATTGAGGTTTGTATCGAATCTCGGGCAGGTGCAGCCATAATGTTCATCGGCGCTGTCAGCCGCTCAAACACAAACCGAGAGGAAATCCACATTCACCTCGGATCAAACTGTCACCAATTATTTCCAGGAGCGGCCGAGAAAACAAACTTCAGAATCCAATCCGATCAACAGATCATCACAGAATCAAGTCTCAAAGCGCCTGCTTTAATCCCCACCCTCAACAATTTGCTGTCATGTCTCAGGATGTTCTCGCCTCACTTCCTTGTCTCTCTGGTTCTGTGAGATCCGTCGGTGGTGAGCTGCCTGACATGGAATGGAAACACCCCGAGCTGGACTGCAGTCAGTGTCCTGATAGGGTGATGGCTGCTCTTTTAGAGATGGGGTTGAGGGGTGTGGGTGGGGGGGATGTAATCCTGGCCTGTTCATTATCGTCAGCAAACTCGGGATTATTAATAGTAACAGGAAACATTCCAAAAGTAAGGAAACATTCCGAAGCTCAGTAGTGACTGGGAGAACTTTGTACTTGGGGTTTGTCCCACCTAGTGTCAGTCACTACCCGATGAACCTTGCTCATTTCGTATAAACTGTCTCTGGCCCAGCAACACACTCTGATCAAATAAACCCTGTCAACAGGCCACGGTCAAAGACCACAGCAAACTGACAGGAGAGATGGGGAACCGTTGTTCAATAATACAGGAAGGCACGGAAACTGCATCAAAAGCCAAAAATTAAACAAAAGTGATCAAATAGATTTTTGAAGGTCGATTTTAGTAAAAATGCGAGTTAAAATTCATTAATTTAACTCCGCAAGTGATTCTCAATTCTTTTTGTTGAGTGTTGTGTTCTGTTATGATGTTTCGGGAAGGTCCCTATGACTCTCATTGTGGAGGCTTTCTCTGATTGGTTCTCTTTCTCTGATTGTTTCTCTTTCTGTCTCTGACTTTCTCAGTGTCTCTTTGTACCTATCTCTACCTCTCTGGCTAGGCAATCAAGCCTTGATATAAGATTCGTTGGCGCTGTAAAACACATGGAAATTAATGCAAGTAGCTCAGGGAGTGAATACAGAGTTTGAAAAATTCGACAAACACAGGGTTGCACTTTTAGCCAAATGAGTGAAAATCTTTCATAGTGGTGATCAGGCTGATGACTGACTTAGGCGCCTTGATCACTGATCCTCCCTGAAAAGGAGGCAGTTTCCGTCAGGGTCTCCTCAATAAATTCCCAATTGTTGTTTCCAACAAATTACAGGTGTCCCGTTGAGCGGACAGAATTTGTTTTTATACCGGAGACAGGATCCTGGTAATCCCAGGAGCTGGTGTCCCCTCATCAACCCAATCCAGGAAAAATAATTGAAATAAAGAGGAGGAAATTTGAATGAATAAACTTTACCGGCCCCCTTGGAAACAAGGGGCCAACTAAATTTTAACCCTGAAATCAAATCTCACTCGGAAAGAGAAATCGCCTTTTACAGACTCAGGGTGTCAGTAAGCACGTTCCGCACTAAGGAAGCACCTTTCCAGTGCAGTCGTTGCTGTGGTGTGAGAAACATGATTTACACAGAGGGCAATGGGAATCTTTAACTCTCTGCCAGAAAGGGTTGACACTCTGACCCTTGTTGCGGAGTGATGGGATTTGAATGTCCAGGTATTTCCCAGAAACTTTGAGATTGCGGCTAATAGTAACCAAAATATTCGGTCACGGAAAGATGGACTGATCTCTTCCTGTCTCTCTCTCTGTCTATCTCTCTCTCTCATTGTGATAACCTTTTACTTCAGACTATGCAATAACATTGGACCATGAAATATGATGATTTACAGGCACCCATCTCTAAGTCTCTTTTGTAATTCATCTATCAATTCTTGCCCTATATATACTCATGTTTGCAGTAACGTGTCGTGGCGCCGAAATATTTCCTGTAATCTCCAGCTGTCACCTGTCACAGCGAGGAACTGACGGCTTCTTAAATTTTCTCCAAAGATTGCCATCCAGTGGAATCTCGCCTGTAAAACAACGACTCTCAATTCATTCTCGAATATTGCTGCATGATATTGCTGCATTATCATGGTTTTTATGGCTTTGGTTTTATTATTACCGTAACTTCTCTCTTTTCATTGTATTGCTTCTGTTACATTTACTGATTAGCATTCCTTCCCAGATTATTTGCCTGTTTTCGGACGTGCATAAATAGATTAATTTCTTGTTCACTAGTCGGCAACAGATGATGCTGTGATTGTTTATATCAGAAGGATGGAAAGCATGCGATCACCCATATCATCAAAGAAGGGTGTCAATCAAATTTCAGGATTCCAAGTAGAGACCAACATGGGAAACGGGAGCTGTAGTCGGCCTGTCAGGCCTTCAGGTCTGCTCCACCATTCAATAAGGTCATGGCTGATCTGACTGTAACTTCCCACTCACCCCGGGTTACCTTTCACTCTCTTGTTTATCAAAAGTCGATCTACCTATACCCTGAAAACATTTGGAGACTTCGCTTCACCTGCCCTTTGAGGAAGGGACTTCCAAAGACTCACTAATTTCTGAGAGAAAGAAAGTCTTCTCATCTCTGCCTTAAATAGGAGACGCTTTCTTTTTAAACATTGACCCCTTGTTCTAGATTGTCCCACACGAAGGAAGATCCTTTCCATGTGTGTTTTATTTTTTGTGCAGAGGATTAATCTGAATGTTATGTTATTGTAAATAATAAAAATACTTTTATTCCATTAAATGACTCGGATGATGAATTGATTTTTTTGCAGAATTGACTTGTATCACTCTCGCTTCTAAAACCCATGTCCTAATTTTCTCACCAGGCACATTGGTGAGTGAGTTCTAGTACAATCTCCTCACCTCCTTGTCTCCTCGTGCCTTACCGCACTGCACTACACAGCAGCATCTGAGAACTGAACCGAGTGAACTGTGAGAGTGGCAGGCCCTTTCTGACGGTCCACAGAAACTTGAAATCTTACTGAGCTCTTTCATCACTGAATATGATGACGAATGCTCGGGAGCTCGATTGGAGAATTACCGGTACAAGAATATAAGTTCATTTGGAGCGAAAGTAGAGTTATGGTGAAGCAAAATGATTGTCCTTGCGTTCCTGATAAACCGACATCTGATTTCTTTTAAGCTAGCGACAAGGAGTAGCTGTCAAAACAAGAATCAAATTAACGTAATGATATATACAAGGAAAATTAAACAACGTGCTTGTGGAAATGGGTAGAAAAAACTGATTAATCCAACCATCCACCAATCTGCCCTGGGTCCACCTGAGTTAACGGTTCTGTAAGAATAACCCTAATTATTAGCTATAGGAGCTGCAAGTCTGAGAGCTTTCATTACATCTGTTGGCAAATCGATATTCCGGGTCAGTTCAGAGCTATTTATTGTATAATTGCCGGTATGGAGATGAACTCGCCGCTTTGGAGGTTATGGCGCAGTGGTATTCGTGCTGTGTTGGTGATATCGAGAACCCAGGTTAATTCTTTGGGGACCCGAGTTCGAATCCCCACCATGACAGATGGAGGAATTTGAATTCAATTGAAAGTCTAATGATGACCGTGTCCAAACACACCACCATGAAACCAGTGTCCGTTGTCGCAAAAACTCATCTGGTTCACTAATGTCGTTTAGGGAAGGAAATCTGCCTCCTTTGCCTGGCCTACATGTGATTCTAGGCCCAGCATCGTGGTTGAATCTTAAATATCCTCTGAACAAGGGGCAGTTTAGGAATGGGAGCAAATGCTGTCCTAGCCAGTAATGCCCACATCCCACGATTTAAAAAAAAAATCCCAATGCTGCTTTTCTGTGGATCTGGGCAAGGATAAGTGCGATAAATAAGCCTGTCTCTTGTGCTTCTGTGCAACCCGGGATCAAACTGTTCCTGCTGGCCAAGGCACAAAAGAAAGCTGTAAATGCTCGTTGAGGTTTTTGTACGGGGTTCTAGCGGTGATCTGACGCTGTGCTTCACTGCACAGTAATACACCGCTCCGTCCTCCACACTCAGTTCGCTTATGTTGAGGTAACCGTTCTTTTGAGACTTGTCAGCAGCCGCCAGATATCGTCCTGAAACTACCTCTTTCTTCAGTGCTAAGATATTGATAATAATCCATCTTGGTGGCTGTGCCGTCTGCTGCCGATACCATTGCATGTACTCCATGTTCCGATCTGTGTATTCGCAGCCCAACTGCACTGAACCCCCTTATTGCCACCGGGGCCTGAGTCACTGGATCTGCGCATAGTCCGCCTGTGAGGTGGAGGAATTGAATATCAAGCGGTTAAACAGTATTGATCTAAATTTGTTTGTAGCTGTGTGAATTTGTGGAACCTCCTATCTACCCAGCTGTCCATCATATGGATATTTCTGATCTTTAATTGTATTACTTACTAGCGCAAACTCTGTACAATAATCTACGATTCTGCCTTGATTAACTAAATCCAATACTTACTGTCCAACAGCACCGCCAGCATTATCAGAAGCATGTCTGATTGAATCTCGCACGATGAATGTGAATGGAATGAGCCAAGGATTGAGAAAGAGAGAGGGAACCCGGGCTCTGTTCAGGTCATTGTTCCACCCACAGGCTGCAGGGGCCCAGGCCCATTCTGACCTCACTCATGAAACCATCCCTATTGGCTTTGGCGTTTCTACCACCTGACTTAGTGACGCTCTGCTTGAGCTTGGCGCCCTCCATTACTGAATGCAGTTCAATCCGTGTTCGGATGCGGCCGTTGAGAGGATTCGGGGCTTATTGAAATGCATCAAAACACGAACGTTCCCCAGAAATCTTAATTGGAGCTGTTTAAACACAGCCTTTGTTGCAGCTGATGTTTATTTTGCGACGTCATGTTAAATCTCTAGAAATCATTGCTGGGTTTGGAGAAAGTGCGGACGCTGCACATCAGCTTGGTATCACAGATGGGGAGCCTTTATGCGAACAGATGAGGGGAACATGGATTCTTGTCGTCGTAACAAAGAAGGCAGAAGAGACACTCGATTGATGTGCTAAAAATTGCCCTTTATTGAAAGTAGGTCGTAATTTCTTCCATCATCAGAAGATACAATAACCCAATCATTTCGATTTTCGTGAAAACAATAGAGAGGGAAAGATTGGTTTTATTTATTACATTGTATGTGTTACCATCTGGAATACGGTGCCTGAAATGATGGGGGAAGAAGATTCAGTCGTACATTTCAAAACGGAATTGTTATAAGTTGAAAAATGAAAACAACGTCGAAAATGTTGGGTGTGAAAGGCGATTGGGATGGTTCTTTCAAATAGACACAGGTGCGGTAAGCGGAGTCCTCATTCAGTCCCCTAACTTTCTATGATTCTGCTCCCTTCTTGCCCCTCCCGCACTATTTGTTCTCAATCATTTGATGTGTGAACAGGTGGAGGATGCTCACAGGCTTCTGGAGCTTCAACCGTCGCTGTTTCCCTCCAACACTTACGGCTGCAGCTGATCACCGCCGCGCACTTTTATCAGTTTTCAATCTGCTGCATCCCCGGCCACAGCTTCCGTTTGTTCCACTCCTCTGACCCGAATTTATCAGGCACAGCTTTATCTTTAATTGTTCTGAGTTTTTGATCTTTAATTGACCTGAGAGACAGTTTGGTCTCTAACAGATCCGACGGCAGTTCATTTTTAGTTGATCTGAGATATATTTTGATGAATAATTGATCTGAGGTGCAGTTTTATCTCTTATTGATCTGAGGGACAGATTGATTTTCAATGGGTCTGAGAGACAGTTTGATCTCTAATTGATCATGGGAGACAGTATGATCCGTAACTCCTCTGAGAGACAGTTTGACCTTTAATTGATCTCTCTATAGACATATGTTTCTCTGTGTATGTGTGGTTATCTGTGTCCTTGTACGCCTGTGCGTGTGTGTTTGAGTTTGTGCACTTCAGAGTACGTGTTTGATTTTGTGTGTGCATCTGGAAGTGCTTTTATGTATTTCTCTGTGTTTTCGTCTCTGCGTTTGTCTGTATGTGGGTCTATGCCGTCATACCTTTTCCAATGCCGTGTGAGAGGCTTCTGATGCACACAACCAGGCTCTATGAGCCATTTGCTGAAGAATTTTCACCCCAAACACAGTTGAATTAGGTCAGAAATTTCCATCTTTTTGACTAATTCAGGACATGTGATTAATAGGCCACATCACTTCCAGGAATTACTTCACTTTTAAACTTAATGAATAAAAGGAACGAATGACCCAAGCATGAGAAGAGATTCAGATAGGAGGAAAGTGATATCGAGAGAAAAAGGGTGACCCAGAGAGAAACAAGTAGACAAAGCGAGAGGAGAAAGGAGAAGAGAGAGAGAGAAAAAGAGGTGGTGATTGGAGGAGAGAGAGAAATTACGTATAAGACTGAGATACACAGGGGGGATATATTTCCTTTGAGATCTCTGTGACAGTGAAATGCCAAACAGTACTGGAAACTGCATGTGCAGTGAATAGCGACATCTTGAAATTTGAAACACAGTATATGGTTAATTAAACCATTAAACTTTGCCCGGTAATCTACTGTCCATTCCTCATTAAGGAAACTGAAATCCGACTCCTCTATTCTGAGCAGATGGAGATTCCCTATGGGAATCTCTTCTCCATTAAAGAGCACTCCTATACCGACTATCACCAGGCGGGCATTGCTCTAAATACAGGCAGTGTTGCTGTTTATGTACCGGGCAGGGACTGAGCTGTGCAGCTGTGGGTCTCGGAGTGCAGTAATACAGGGCTCCATCTGACAGCTCCGCCATAGAAACTCTCCACCAAACCGCGCTCCCCTCTGAGCTCAGCCCTGCTGTGAAACGCTCTTTGGCCAAGTTGGCTGGGGATGTACTGTATTTGGTGATCCACAGCATGTTCACTAGACTCTGACCGAGAAATTACCGATACCAATAAAGTTAAGGGTCAGTATCCGCTGTTGTAAAAGTCCAGTTCAGTGTGACCGGTTCACCTTCCCTCACGGTTCTTAGTGGATTGTCTTGATGCGCAGAATCGCTGCCAACGCTGTCGGCTGGAAGAGAAATTGAACAGCTACAAATGTCACTAACCGGACCCATTATTGATTTTTGTGCATTTTGTAATCTGATTCCACATGTAGTTACACAGCACAGAGAGGGCCAAAACCAGACTCATAGACACGGGGAAATACATCATTGTCTGCGAGTGGCCATTTGGGCGAGAGACCCTTTCTCCACCAGCCCCGCAACAGACTGAGCTATTTAAACCTGTCACACACGTAGACAGGAAATGACTCGGCATAGCCGTTTGTGACAATGTCAAATCATCAGGGAAAACGAGGAATTGCTCTGGTTACTGTCTGTGCAGCAACATCTCAAATTGTTAAATGAAGATTCTTCAGGTCATTAATTCCAGGAAAAATATAAGATCCTTCTTTTCTTCGAACGTTTTAATCACAAAGAACATGTTAATTTTAGCTTAGAGGGAGCGAGAGGAAATCGGAGTAGAGGATTAACTGTAACCAGTGAACGGTGCAGTTATCCATCTCTCTTACTGATATAGTTAATTGTATGTAGCAGTGCATTTTGAATAGACAGTTCTGATCTATCCTGAACGCTCCACAGTAACGGTGAATGACTTTTCTAATCACCAGCAAGGGCGGACATTGAGCAGAGAGTGAATAATGTCAGTTCTTCAGGATAAATGCCGCCCCTGGTCTCTCTTTAACTTTCCTTCTGAGTTTATGTCTTCGTCTCCTGTGACAATGGGGGACATTGGCACCATTCAAACACACATTTTGTCAGCTTGTGTTATCTAGGTGCCAATCCTTTGACAGTGTTGGGAACATCCTGGTTGGGGGTGTGGGCGCGTTCTCCCCACTTGTCTGAATGAGTGCAGCTCCTACAACACTCAAGAAGCTTGACACCATCCAGGAAAAAACAGCCCGCTTGATTGACACGACATCCACAAAAATTCACACCCTCCACCACTGACGCACACACGATACGAGATGAAAACCGATCATCGGATTATCAGTGGGATCATCTCCAGCCATTGTTCATGGGGAAATTCATCAATGCTGAATGTCGAGCCTTGTATAACACTTACCAGGACATCAAACAGTTGGATTGAAGTTTGGAAATTCACAGCTTCTGCTTGCAGATTGTTCCCTTAATAATCTGCACCATGAAGAGCAAGGTACAACTCACATTCGCAACAATCACTTTCATTTTTTCCCATTCTACTGGCGCCAGTGCCGCTGATCTTTGCCATTCTCCATATGTACCCACTCTGGGTTTCCTGATTAAAATGCTACTTTGTTGTTTATGTCTTTCTGTGAAGGCCTTTCTCATTAGTAACTGTACTTGTATATTTTGTCATTAATAAAAAGTATTTTAAGAAGAGTACAATGATGCATTTATTCTAATTACATGTAAGAGATATCATCATGAATAAGGTTCTGAGATGAGATCCCCGACTGTCGACAATATCCCCTAACACGCTGTTCTGTCGATCGACGTTCTGACAGTTTTTGTACGGCTTCAGTCAGCTCTGTATCTCTGTGGGTCTCAGCGCACAGTAATACATCGCAAAGTCCCTCAGCTGTGCCTTAGAGACTTCCAGCGGGACGGTTCGGGTAGATTCATCGAGCTTCGCTGAAAATCGGTCCTCTAGAAATCCCTCTATTTTCCCGCTGTATCTGCTCCTCTGCAACAAGTACTCCAAGGAACCGCTGGGATTCTGGCGGTACCAGAACAGGTAAGCAACGTCGCTGCTTGTAACTGTGTAATTGCAGAACAACTGAAGATCATCTCCTTCAATTACTGAGACTTCAGCCGGTGTCTGTGAAACGGAGACACCTCCACAATGTCCTGTAAGAGACCCCGGAGCAATTAACTTAAACAATCTCACTTCACTCTGTCTCTCATCCATTAACAGTTGGTTACCCGCAAAACACACATGAGAATTAAATTCGAAGTCTTACACAGAAATGTATTCACCAAAGCGTAGAGTGCAAGGTAACTTTCTTTGTCTAATGAATAGAATGTCTTTGGATAAACCTTCAACAACATCTTCATCAGCACTGACTGGGCTGTGAAAGAAAACCTCCAAATGATCCGCATGCTAATTAGCCATGGATTTTTGAAAGTTAAAATTGGATCCAGGGTAGTGGATTCCCTTTGCCTAATATTTCTCTTTAAGTGTTCCACTCTCATTCAATAGCGTGCGCCTGTGTATGTGTGTTTGGGTGTGCGGGGTTGGGGTGGGTGTGAGCAGGATTGGGGGAGGGGCTGGGGGATTTAGGAGCTCGTCCAATTTGCAACAGAGTATCCAGGGTTAAGCTTAGGAGCGATCTGAATAGCTTTCTGCACTTCTGATCAATATGTGCATATTTCTGTTCTCCCGCGGATTGACCGATTAAATGCAATATACGAGGCAGCTGTGAAAGGCAGAGTTAAATAACTTCGGAACTCACCCGAGAGGAGAGCCGCAGCTGTAACCATTGAGTAAAATGTAACAGTCAACATTTTCACGGAGAGATGATGGCGAAATTGAGAGGGCTGCTTTCACCTAAAAAAAATTCTTATCAAGGCACAGCGGGAGCCGATGAAATATCCGGCCTTTTTGCCCATTGGTTCGTTCCTGACAGAGACAGCAGCTGACATCCAATCAATTGTCACGTCCATCACGCTTCAAGTCATCCAATCAGCTCGCAACTCCTTTGTTCTCCGATTAATGACATCGGAGCAGGGAGTGGGAAAGGGAAAGAAAGTGAAATTGTAATTCTCATGCAGTGGAAAGTGCTGCTCCCTTTGAAATTGGGTATTCTTGGGTCTGTCCCAGTGAGTGCAAGATGAAAAGCAACACCGGCGTTATTCTCTCACAACAGCTAACTGTTTGTGAAGTAGTACTTGTTAATAGATTTACTCGCCCATGAACAGATTCAGTCCGTGAGGCGGGAGAAGCGAAAGGAAATATTTAATTTTGACAGTGCCAGAGGCTCCAATTAATATTGCTGCTCACAGAACACGGGGCGCTAACAAACGGTTATAGGATCCCTGAGCTGTGTGTCTGACAGGGAATGCACATTGCGAAAATCAAGACTGTTGAAATCGTATTGAGGCTTCTTGGAGTGGAACAGGATGTATAGAGAAAAGCTGAATTTTATGGCATTTTCTGTAATCATCAGATCCGAAAGTTTTGCACTTGGGCTGTATGCCTGACATGGAATGCACATGGTAACTATCGAGAGTATTGCAATTGCATTGAGGCCCCTCAGAGTGGAGCAGTCTGTTGGAAGAAAGGTTGAATTTTATGGAACTTTCTGTCATATTCAATTTCAAATGCTTCATCAAGTATTTTTGCAAACTTTATCAGGAAAGTATATTTTTGAAAAGTAGAAAAATACTGACTCACAGCCTGGATACATGGTGCGATGGGGTTGTTTATAATTACTTATCGTCCAGAGTGCAGAAACCTGTCATCCAGCCAGACTGGACTTTAGATGTTGGTTTCGATTACGTCTTCTATTCACAATCAAGTTTCCAGATGTGGATCAGTTAAGTGATGTGAGGGCGCCTTGCTGGTTTTTGCACAGGCTGACTGAGTTCCTGTAGCAATGTGGGCCGGTGGACATGGCTGCGGCAGGGACAAGACTCCTGGGGACTTTGAATGGGGTCGTTACACTTTCTTTGTCCAAGGGAGCAGGAAATCTGTCCGGGAAATCTGGGCAGGCACCCCACGGCTCCCGTGCCATATCTCTTCAATAAATATCTCAAGCCTCCCCTGGATGTTGAATGAAGTAGAAGAGAGAGAAAGCAGAAAGTACCGGTTTGTGGAGTAACTGCTGTTCAGTATGATGGCCTGCCCTTCCTGAACCATTAATTCAGGCGGGTCCTGAGGGACTGAGCCAAAGTCATTCGTTCCTGTAGCATGAGTATGGGAAGTCTCAGAGTTCAGGGCTTAATATAACACATGCAGCAAATACTGGCCAAATGTAATTATTCTCAACAGGCATCAAGAACTCTAAGGACTGTGGGGAATACTTGGTATCTGCTTTAGATTTCGGACGGATGTGTCATCATCATTTTAGGAATGTTGATCGTTTTAACTCGACATTAAATAGCACACTTAGATCAGGAGCAAGTTTCACTTCTTGGGAGAGCAGAGGTTGGATTCAGGGACAGGACATGCGGATCTCTGATAACTGACAACCAGTTGAGCACCAATCAGTGTTGGTTGTGTCCAATTACTGCAAGATATCTTCAGATTGTCTCTCTCTCTCTCTCTTTCTCTCTCTATTTCTATCTCTCTCCCTGTCTGTCTCTCTCTCTCTCCCCTCTTTCTCTATCTCTCTGTCTTGTTCTCTGCTTTCCAGGCATCCTTCTCCATTGTTTTATCCTGTTGTCACCTTTTCTCTTACTCTCTCTGTCGTTCTGTCAATGAGGTGAAAAGTGAATGTATTAATGCAGCCAATGTGTCCCAGTAAGGATTGTCATTTTGATGCAATGGATAACACTAGGCGCACCCAGGACTGCACTGGTTGGCATCTTTGGAGAGTTTTGTTTTATATTCATGTACGAATTAATGGAATTGAAAAATCTTCAACACGCGATTAGAGGGAGTTATCCTTTGTATTGTACGACCCTCAAGCAGCGCATTGCAAACAGAAACATTGCTGAAGGCAGACAGGCAGACACACACACACACACACACACACACACTGAAAAACACCGAGGCAGACACACATACACACACACATACACAGACACAGACACACACACATACGCATGCACACAAAGATTCTGACACAGACAGAGACTCCGACACACACACAAATACAAACGTGCACATGCACGCACACACAGAAACACACATGCACATGGAAAACCCCACCACCCCACAACACAAACACCCACAGGCTCAGACACATACACACACGCAACATGGACACATACAGACTCAGGCACAGAAAAGCCCACAGGCACATACACACAGACAGCAGTCCCCCCCACCCCCACCCCCACCCCCCCCCCCACACACACACACACACACACGCACACACACAAACACGCATGCACAGAATAGAATGCACTCACTCAAACGTTCACACCAACACACAAAAGCACATTCAGGAACATAAAGTAACGCACGTACACATACACAAACATAAACACAAAACGCCACACAATGGTTCATGCATCGTGAACATCAGTATTGTATTTTCATTTGCAAAATTTTTTGGCGCGAATTAGGAACAGACTTCAAATTCCAATTCAAAAATTGCCTTCACCCTATCTGTCAGAACTGTGTAAATCTGTTCCCAGCGAGGTAGCTAATTCATGCGGCTCATTTGACAAGCGGCACACCCTCGTCCTCCGTCACAAGTTGTACATTTGTTTCTTTTCTCACATGTGAGATACAATCGGCAGAGCCGCGTTCCCTCAGTGCATTCTACCTGATGTTGAGCTGAGCTGAAAGATACGGGCCTTTGAAGAGATACAAACATAAATCTCACATTGTTTAGACAGAATCTCGCCCACACCGTTTTTCTTTGAACAGGTTCGACCTGTTAAATTGTAGCAGAGAAACCTAATAGTTAATGTTGTCCTTATTTCAATGCAACTCACTGATTCTTAGAGCTCGGAAAACGATCACAAAGGGGGCCATACACTGACTGAATACTACTTTGATCTAAATTTGACAAACACAAGTGACCATATGCATCAACTGGGGAGTGTTTGACTGATTTTGAGCAGAATGGGAGGTTGGGATCATCGAATGGGATGCGATACTGGAGTGAGCTGCTCGACAATAAATATTTATAAGATGCTATTCAGAAAAATTTAAGAAATAACAATATTAAAAATACATATCGCTTCAACTTGCAATCGATGCCTTTATTTCCACTCTATCTTTACTAATCTCGTTTTGAACTAAAACACATGTAAGGTGTTCTTGGAGTGTCAGGAGTTGGAATCAGCAGAGTGCACACGTCACACACTGACTGCCTATCACGACAAGATACCACTCCTGCTTTATTCCCCTTCACAAGTCCTTTCGGAACAAGGGACGCAAATCCATGCGTTTTGTCTCATCCATCCTGTAACCTTTCCAAAAATTATGAGAACATAATTCCCTCCTCCACACAATGGGAAATATATTCCACACATTCGGAGAACTGAACCGAGTGAACGGTGAGAGTGGTAGAGCCTTTCTCTCGGTCCACAAATACTTGAAATCTTCCCTCAATTCTTTCATCGCTGAACATGAGGAAGAGATGCACGGGAGCTGGATTGCAGAATTGCTGGTTCAAGAATATAAGTTCATTTGCAGCAAAAGTAGGGTGATGTTGACGCGAATTTGTTGTCCTTGCGTTCCCTATAAGGCATTATCTGATTTATTTTCCAGCGGAAAGGACCAGCTTCCAAAGCCAGAATAAAATCAACATAATGATATATAAAATTAAAATTAAATAAAGTGCTTGTGGAAATATGTAGACTAAGCTGATCAATCCACCCATCATTACCTCTGTTGGCAAACCGACATTCAGGTAAGTTCGGAGCTATTTCCCCTTTAAATGGAGGCATGGAGATAAGTTTACATATTTCGCAAAACCGCTTCTCTGTGGATTTGTTCAAGAACAAACAGAGCAATAAAACCGCAGTAAATAGACCTGTCTGTTTCCCTTCTTTGGAACCCGGGAGCAAAAACCGCTGAGGTTTTGTACGGGGTTCTAGCTGTGATCTAACACTGCACAGTAATACTCCGCCCTGTCATCCACACTCAGTTCGCTTATATTGAGGTAACCGTTCTTTTGAGACATGTCAGCAGCCGCCAGATATCGTCCTGAAATTTCATCTTTCTTCTGTGCTAAGGCATTGGTAATAATCCATCTTGGTGGCTGTGCCGTCTGCTGCCGGTACCATTGCATGTAGTACATATTCCGATCTGTATATTCAGTCTAACTGCACCGAACCTCCTTCTGACACCGTGATTGCGACCGGGGACTGAGTTACTGGATCAGAGCAGAGTCCGCCTGTGAGGTAGAGGAATGAAATATCAAGCGGTTAAACAGTGTTGATCTCAATTTGTTTGTAGCACCGTGAGTTTGTGGAACCTCCTATTTACCCAGCTGTCCATCATATGGATATTTCTGATCGTTAATTGTTTTAAATACTATCGCAATCTCTGTACATTCATCTACTAATCTGCCATGATTAACTAAATCCAGTATTTACTGCCCAACAGCGGCGCCAGTATTATCAGAAACATGTCTGACTTAAACTCTCACCGAATGTGATTGGAATGAGCCAGAGGTTGAAGAGGAGAGAGGGAACCCGTGCTCTGTTCAGCTCCTTGTTGCACCCACACACTTCAGGGTGCCAGGCCTATTGTGACCTCACTCAGGAAATCTTCCTTATTGGCTTTCGCGTTTCCACCACATGACTCAGCGACGCCCATGCGTGAACTAGACGCCCTCCCCTGGTGAATTCGGTTCAATCCATGCTCGGATTCTGCCATTGATTGGATCCAGGGTTTATTGAAATGCATATCAAGGCACCAACGTTACCCAAGAGTCTAAATTGGAGCTGTTTAGACACAACCCTATGCTGATGTTAATGTGGGAGCTTGGTGTTAACTTTGCAGAAATCATCGCTGGAGCTTTCTGTCCAAATCATGGGTGTGACGAAGTAGAAGGAATGTCAAGATTTTGGAGAAAGTGCAGACACGGTACATGATAGGGAATCTTGGATTCTTGTGCACGTAACGAAGGAGGTGGAAGAGAGACTCAATTGATATGCTAAAATTATGCCCTTTTGACAGATTCAATCGCAATTGTTTCTATTATCGGAAGATTTAGTAACTAAATCATTTCGATTTCATGAAAACAGAGAGGGAAAGATCTGTTTTATTCATTACATTAGGTGTTTTACCGTCTGGAATAAGGTACCTGAAATGATGGGGGAAGAGGATCCAATCGTAAATTTCAATAGTGTGTTGTTTATTAGTTGAAATAGGAAAACAATGTGGAAAATGTGGGTTGCGAAAGACTCTTTCGAATAGACACAGATACGGCAAGCGGAGTTTTCATTCTGCCCTTTACCTTTCTCTGATTCTGGCCCCTCCCTGCCCCACCCGGATTATCAGTCACATTCAGGCCAGGTGCAGGATGCCCACAGTCTCCTGGAGCTTCAACCGTCGCTACTGCCGCTCCATCAGTTCCGGCTGCAGCTGATCGCCGCGGACTTTTATCAGTTTTCAATCTGCTGCGTCCCCGGCCACATCTTCCATTTGTTCCACTCCTCCGACACGATTTTGTTCTTGGAGGTATTGCATTCGTTGATCTATTCTTGCCATTTGATAAATCAGCAGTGCAGTGAACCAGTGACCTGATCTGAATCTGAGATGAGGGGAATTTGTGTTTTCACTCGGAGGGTTGTGAGTCCTTGGAACTCTCTTCCTGAGCAGGCGGTGGAAACAGAGCCTTAAATATTTTTAAGACAAAAGTGGATATATTTTTCTTAAGGACGTGGGTGATAGATTATCGGGGGTAAGTGGGATGCAGATTTCAGGTTATGATCAGATCATCCATGATCTTATTAATTTGCGAAGCAGGCTCGAGGGGCTGAATGGCCTCCTGCTACTTATTCGTATGCTTGTGTGACCTGACAGATAATTTCCCGCACGGAAGATCGACAGACTCAAGGATTATCACTGTTAAAATTTCGGTCAACCATCACAGAGCAGAATCACATGTACACATATTCAGTAAAATGTCCAAATCGACTCAACTGATTATAATCCTGCAAGTAATCAATATTGAAGGTTTTATCACAACAAAGGCCGCGATTTGCGAGTGACTGTTTCTCCTATTGGATACTTTATGCTGTGACTGTTACAATCTCTGATCAAAGCCGCAATATGAAGGGTTTCATAATGCCCACGGCAGACCAGCTCACAGCTTCCGTTTGCTGCACTGGTTCTGAACCGTCTTGCCTCCCCTGTTTTATTGGAGAGGTCGCTGCAGCTGTTCAGGGGCTGTAACCAGGAGCGAGGTTTTTGTACAGCGACTGCCGCCTTTCCTCCCAGTGTGAGGCTCTATCGCACAGTAATACACAGCGGTATCCGCGCTTTCCGTCTTCTCAATGACCAATTGGCCGCGTTTGTCCGCAGTGGAAAGTTCCAATTCGAATCGGTCTTTTCTCTCTTTGCCAGACGAGAACCTGTTTATAACAAACTCCAGTCCCTGACCAGGTTTCTGTCTGTACCAGTACATTCCGTAAGTGTTGGACATGTCATAGTTGCAGTGTATCTTCACCGAATCCCCCCACTGTACGGTTCTCGCAGTGGGAAATTGGGACACTTGTTCCGAGCGACATCGACCTGCAAAAACATTCAGAAAATGAGAAATTGGAGCAACATGTGTATAAATAGACACTCTCTACAGGTTACAGAATAAGCCCCTTATACTTACAAATTTGCAGCACTAGAATGACGGGGAGTAGATTCATTTGTGTCGCGTAATGCATTCCTGCAAGTAAAGTATCAGTAAGAAAAGGAAGCCCAGCTCACATCAGCAGAGCACGGAGCATCTGAACGAAGTCATCAGTCGGTTAATGTGACCTGCAAGGATAATGTTCCAGTCACGTGGTTCTGCTACTTTTGGATTGGTTGGAAATAGACTTTGTTCCCATGACGTAAGGATGTCGTTTTTGACTCCCTGCTCCTTTCTCCATCGGTTCCCATCAGAACCAGTCAATTGTCGAAACGCCAGGAATTTCCTTTACTCCTTGTTGCGGAAAGTGAGCAGAACGTAAAAACTTTGAGGCACTGAATCTCCAAAGGGACCAACTTGGGCTCCGAGTCTTTGTAAACATTTGAAACTCTGTACAACGATGTCTTAAGGAATGAAGGCAGCCCGTTATTAAAATCCCATCTTATCAGTTCCGGTGCTGGAATTGTACATTCAAACTCCCATAGCTGTAAGATTCCTGAAACTGGATCGGGAAACAATTGAAGAAAAAACGTATTGGCGCTTCTCAGTAATTAATCATACACCTGTGTACAGCTCCTGGGAGCATTGCCTGTGGAGCTGGTTCAAAGCCCCCTAGGGCCAGGGAAAGGGTGTGGTCCAGATAACAGGAAGGGAGCGATAGCTGGTTGTGAAAGTCTGCCCTCGCAGCTTTTACACAAATTAGCAAAGGATGTGATGCGGGGAAAGAAACCAAATGCAGGACGGGGTCAGTTTATCATTTTCTATTTGGATAGCTTTATTCAGAGTGAGGACATAGTTCTTCTCAGATGAATATTTTCCATCTTTGCTGTGACCTTTAATGATTATGTGAACAGAAATTTCTATTAATCAAACGTTCTATAATTATGCTCTTGACGTTGTTATTCGTGATATTAGCAAAGGGAAGCTTAATAGCTACTGCATTACCGAATGTGATATAACAATTGTAGGTATAATATATTACCTTAAATCTTTCAGCAGTTTAGTAGCTGAAGTAACTTGACTCTGATTTCAGAATCAGTAGATTGTGGATTCAAGTTCAGATTCTGAACATAGTTACCAGTATTCCAGTCTGGGCGCTAAAAAGGCATTATCTTTTCCGGGACGTCATGAACCTTGGCTGTTGAGGTGGGAATTCTAATATATCTGTACACTTTTGATAATGAATATATAATGTGTAGATAAGTGAAAATCTTTTCTAGAGGTGATCAGGCTGATGAGTGTCAGGCAGGGGGGCAGCGGCCTCTCGGAGCCTCGGTCATTGTTCCCTATGAAAGGAGGCGTTCCGTCACCCTGGATTAATCTTCACTGAGGCTGAGAAGGGAATCAGTTGAAACAGGGGAATATGAGAGGAAAACACAATGACACTCCGGAGCCTTGTAGGAACAATGAACATGGGCATCCAGCTCTAATTTTAACAGATACCTGTAGAAAGGGCTGTAATTCCCCTCTGAGGAATTACCCACCGATTTGAATGTTCCTGGTAAGAGATGATATCAAAGCTGACAAAATGTAGTTTTGAATATAGGTGACCCATGTTCGGGGGAGACGGTAGTGTAATGGTGTCACTGGATGAGAAATCCAGAAGCCCAGATTAATGCTGTGGGGACACGCGTTCAAATAACAACTCTGGAATACAATACAGTAATAGTGACCACGGCCACTATCACCGATTGTTGTAAAAACCTTTCTGGTTCACTAAAGTCCTTGAGGAAAGGAAATCTGGCGTCCTTACCTGGCCTGGCTTACATGTGACTCTAGAAATACTTCAATCACTACTACTCAGCAGACTGAGATGAAAGCACAGGGTGGAGTTTCCTTAACTGTACACTGCGATACACAAGGGGAAGTTTTCCTTTGGCCTCTCAGCGCAAAACTCAAAGTTGTTTTAGCGTTATCATGATGTCATTCTTATAGACAGTTTTTTCTTTGTTTAAGGTGCAGAAAGTAACTGTTGCGCAGTGTGAATACTTCCGTGTAAACGCAAATATTCCAATAGGATTATGTTGATGCTTTCAATGACTCTCCAAACAGCGGAACGAAATAGACCAACACTCAGTAAAGTGGCCGTGGCATATAATCCCACAATGATGTAATGGTAAAGCTTTCCTCACACTAAAGACTGCACTCACTGAGTGACCGTCTTCTCAGTCCGATACTGTACGACGTGACGGAGATTTCTGATCAAAGCAGTTCTCAACTGGGAGTTCGATACACGTTTTGCGCTATCATTGCCAACAGCAGCCTCGCTCACTGCCTCTTTCTGCTGCTTTCGTTCTTCACCGTCTTGCCTGCCCTGTGTTGGAGATATTGCTGCAGCTGTCCCGGAACTGCAAACAGGAGTGAGCCTTTTGTACATTGACTGCCGCATTTCCTCTCAGTGTGTGGCCCTAACGCATAGTAATACCGAGCATACCGCACTGTACCCCGGATTAATGCCCCGCGCACTCCATGTTCTCAATAACCCCGTTTCTCCGCAGTGGAAAGTCCAAATTCAAAGAGCCACTCTTCTCCCTATCAGTGAATGCTCTCATTGTTACCCAGTCCAGTCTGCGACCGGATTTCCGCTCGTACAAATGCAGGGGCGTAAATATTGGACACGTCATAGCTGCAATTTATCTGCACCGAATCCCCGGAGTCTAGAGCACTGTCCTAGAATGGGAGACTGCAGCACTGCGTCCGAGAGATATCGACCTGTCCAAACATCCAAACAATGAGACACAGGAGCAAGGTGATTGCAAAAAATCAACACTGCGAGTTATTGAGTACAGATCCTGTATCTACATATCAGCAGCACCAGAATAACGAGTGATAGATTCATTACATCTTTGCAATTCAAATGCCAATAAGAAAACGAAACACAACTCACATCAGGAGAACATGAAATCAGAGCAACACATTGAATGGTCTAATTAATGTCAGAGCCACCCCGTTAAATTCTCTATTGCGTGCGTTTTCTGCTTTTAGATTGTTTGCAAATGTTCATTCTTCACTCACGCTGTAATATTGTTGATTGTCTGTTCTCTTTACCAGCGGTTAGTTGTCTAAAGACCAGCTAGTGCCTCTTGTCCTTGAGTGGGTGGTGAGGGGAACAGAACCTCTTTCGGATGATGACTGTTGAAATTGACTTTTCTGGCGCTTGAAGTTCCAATCCAGTAAAAATTCTTTTCGATAGAATAGGTGGAACTTATTTAACTCTACCGTGCAGAGGAGTAAACACATTCAACCCAGCCTGAATATCCCTTTTGTTCTGGGATGAATAGAGATGTTAAACTACATGCCATAAATATGTAAGGATATTCAGGTCAGCCTGTACAATTTATTCTGTTTAGAGTGGATGAAATGAATGCACTTGTACACCATATGTGAGTCAAAACATTTAGGAGAGCAAGTAGACGTGTAGAGGTTTTCTGGCAGGAGTCTGCAGTAGATATTGTATTTGAGCACTCAGTCTTTGTCTCACAGTGCTTCGTTGCACAGTGATACACTCCAGCATCTGAAACCACGGTTCTGCTAATACCGAGAGTGCTATAACTTCTTGCTGGGTCAATAAAGAGCGTGAACCGCCCATCAGTGCTGTTGCCGTTGAAGGCATATATGATAAATTTCGGACTACGGTTCTCCAGTTGTCTGTACCACTGGGTGCTCTCCGAACTGCTTGTTGATGCATTGCACCGGATTTCAATCGATTGTCCCTCTTGTGCAAACACCTGCTCTGGTTGGTGAATCGCAGCCTCTCCGCAGGTCACTGTTGAAAAGGGAGGACACGGAAATGAGAAAAAAAGAAATAACAAAAAAAAACACCGATTTTTCAGCAGAAAACACTCACCTAAAATCAATAAATTGAAAGTCACTATTCCATTCATTGCGTTTCCCTGGATTTTGCGCTTGGTGGACCATAAATATTATCGGAAATTCGATTTAGCTTGAGATGACTCTGATGTGCAACCGATTATATTATTTCCTGCTTGGTATGAAGGTACGTGCCTCATATATTCACCGAGGGACGGCTAACAGTCCAATCATCACATCTTCGTCTCACTGACACGCCCTCTGGTGGCCTTGTTTCTCATTTCTTGACACCAAACAACAGTGCTCTCTGAGAGCCAGCAGAAAATTGTGACGTGGTGAGTCAGACGCTTGTCCTTTGACAATGTTAGACCTAGAGTGAAATCCAGCCTAGCCTGAGTGTGATCGAGACCTTTGATGAGAACCGATTAGGTCAAAGGTACAGACAATGGCCTTTCACCAGCACGGATTTGGTTCTAAATCCAATGGAGGCACAAATTACGGGTATATATTGTCCAATGGGGAATGCTACATCAGTTCTGTTGGCTCTGGCATACCCCTCCGTTCAAATCGAACCCATGAATCGAGTAAAGCAGCATTTGGGTTTGGGTGGAGAAGGTTTTAACTTTCATAATGTGGATTTTAGGCTTATTGTTGTAGCAGAGCCCTCCATACGTGTGGCGCAGATTGTACTGACTACAAAGGCGCACCATGAACGGTCACCCAACCCCTGCAATGAAAATATTTTCGATGAATCACAAACCATCGACGCACCAGCTGGTTGCCCAAAGGGTGAGTACTTGTTCTTGAAGCATGTCACAGTCACTGCGGGACTTGAGTGCAAAGTCAAGGCTGAAAATCCAGTCCACTACCGAAAGAGTCCTTCACTGTCCGAGATGCCATCTTTCAGACGAAGCTTCAAATAGAGACCCCACCTGCCCTTTCTGGTGGATATAATTTAACTCCTGGCAGCACATTGTCCAGGTCAATGTTTATTCCTCAATCAACATTACAATTACAGATTATTTCGTCATCACATTGCTGCACGTGGGAACTTGCTCTGCGCATTTTGGCTACAAAGTTTTCTACATTGTAATAGTGAATACAGTTCAAAAGTACTTCTTTGGCTGTTAAGCACTTTAAGACACCGTTGGTCTTGAAACAGGGAGAGACATGGGGAAATGACTGAGGGAAAGATGGAGACAGCAACACGGAAAGAGATGCCGGGAGAAAGACTGAGGGAGAGGCAGAAAGTGAAGCAGGGATACGGGAAAGAAATGAAGGAGAGAAGTGGAGTAAAAGACTGAGAGAGCAACAAGGATAGAGAGAGAGAACCTGTAGAGTAAAGGGCAAAAGTACAGGGAGAAAGGCCGAGGGAGAGACCGACAGAGAATAAAAAAGAAAATGAAACTGAAAATGGATTTTCCTGGATTTTGCTCTTGATGTGCCTGAAATATTACAGGAAAATCGATTTAACTTGGGATGACTCTGATGTGCAACCGATTATATTATTTCCTGCTTGTTATGAAGTTAATTGCCTCTTATATATTCATCGAGGGACGGGGAGGAATCCAATGATCGAATCCTCGTCTCACTCACAGCAATGAGTGAAATAGTGGCTTTCAATTTATTGATTTTAGGTGAGTGTTTGCTGAAAATCCGTGTTAAAGTGGTTTTTGTTATTTATTTCTCAGGGAGAAAGGCCGAGGGAGAGACTGAGAGAGAATAAAATAGAAAAAAAACTGAAACTGAAAAGAGATAAAAAGATGGAGAGGCACTGAGGGAAGTGACAGAGCAAGGAGGGAAATAGACGAGGATACAGTAAGGGAAGAAGACATAGAGTCTGAGAAATGTAAAGTACCGAATGAAGAGTCAGCGGGAGGAACAGAGGGAGAGGCAATGAGAGGGACAGTATTAAAATGGAAGCAGGAATTCCAGGAAAGGGAATTAGATCATAACATAGGGAGTTAGAAATTAGCACAACATCTGGGAAGAGTATCCCTCGAAATATATTTTAAGTTAAACTGCGACCGTAAGACAAGTTGACACGGATTCAATCCAGCAAAATGTACCTTTAGGACTAAGGTCAAGAGAGAGAGATGGTCACTCAGAGACTCGCCAACGATTCACTTATAATGGATTTTCCTCCTACTCCTGAATCTCTGTTGTCCCCCAAGGATCTCTCCTTGGTGCCCTCCTGTTACTAATCCACATACTGCCTCTTGGCGGCATCATCTGAAAACACAACCTCAGTTTTTACATGTACGCTGACAAAACCTAGCTCTACCCGACCACCACCTCTGTCGACCCCTCCCCTGCTGCTAAGTTATCAGACTGCTTATCCAACTTCCAGTACCCGATCAGCAGAAATTTCTCTTATCAAAATACTGGGAAGACTGAAACAATTGTTTTCAGTCCGCGCTCCAATCTCCATTTCCTAGTTGAAGACTCCATCCGTCTCCATGACAACGTCCTGAGATTAAGCCAGTTTATTTGCAACTTTGTTGTTACATTTGATCCCGAGATGAGTTTCCGACTTCATCTCCGTGCCATTTCTAAGGCCGCCTTTTTCCACTTCCGTATAGTCGGCCCACTTTGCCCCGCCTCAGCCCATCTGCTCGTGGAAACACCCTCAATGACTCGGTTAGCTCTCGATTCAGCAACTGCAACATGTTCCTGCCTGGCCTTCCACATTCCGTCACGGGTAAACTTAATCTTATCTAAAAATCGGCTGCTAGGGTCTTGACTCGCGACAAGTCCTGCTTCATTAACAGCGCCTGTGCTCCCTGGCCTACATTAGCTCCTACTCGAGTAACATGCTGATTTTAATATTCTCATCCTTGTTTTCAAATCTCTCTCTGCATGGCCGCGCCCCGCCCGATCTCTATCATCTCCTTGAGCTGCACAACTCTACAAGATCTGTGTGCTACTCTGATTGTGGCCTCTTCAGCATTCCCGATTTTAATCACCCCGGAATTGGACGCCGTTTCATTGCTGGCAGAGCACTATTCCCGTAATGCCCGCCTTACACTTCTCTATCTCTCTTTTCTCTTTTAATACCTTCCATAAAATCCGTTCTCGTTGAAGCAGCTTTTGGTCATCTACCCTAATTTCCCTTTAGGGGACTTGCTGTCATATTAATGCTGCTGCGTAGCGACTTGGGACCTTTCATTTGATTAACAATGCTATGTAAATATGAATTGCTTTTGTCGTTGTGGTCAACACTTGGAATGGAAACCGAGCCAAGTGACAGATTTCAAAACCAAGGAATTAGTTTTGTATTTACCAGAGGAAACGGTAGGGGAGCGGGGCATTTCTAGACGGAGGAATTAAGATGGGGCGAAAGGCCTTCCTCATTCACCAGTACCTTGTGATCTTTTGACTGACCTGCTGCAGTCAACGTCCAAAAACGATGATGCAGCGCCCTCTCATGGCGATGTGAGGTAAATGATCTCTGCCTGGGAATTCAATAATGTCTTAAATTGCTGAAGGATTTGGGTGCTTTGTTATGTCGCATTCTTCTTGTTCATATTATTGTTACTATTTTTCGTGTTCTTCAGTGAGTTTATGTTCAAATAATCAGTGCATGTATGTGTTTCAACGCTTATATTTATACCCAGACGATTCACTTATTCTAAAGATATGTAACAGGACAGAATGGGAGCCACAAAATCCACCTTAAGTAATGTTTCAGGAAAGGCAGATCCTTATTTTGAGCTGCAGTTAATCGAAAACTGATTCAGTACTGTTCTGGTACATCCAGTATCCGGGTGGTTCCGAGACATTTACTGAAGACATAGAGCACGCAGATTGAAGATACGCCTCCAGGTTTGCCAGAGAGTTTCCCTGTCGTTTTGCACAAGAGGCAACACTTGTGGAATAATATTTGTAGATTTCGACTCGCAGTTATGTGAGAAATAAGACTCACAGCCAACTTCCCATGTCTCCATTTAATTTTAGCCCTTCCCTGTCCTGCCCATGCCTGCTTGTAACATTGAGCAGCCCTTTCCTCCTCTGTCAGTTTCTGAGAGCCTTTGACGGCGGCCTCTTCTCAGCGGTTATTTGATGAGTGTCTTTCTAGAACAGAGACAATCCACACATAATGAACAGATTTCACAAGGTGCTGACTTTGACCTTTCAAGCCCCAAGCACAGAGCTCTTCACTGGCCCGAACCACTCAGAATGCCTCTTCCTCGTACTGGTTACTCTTGCAAACGTTATAATAAGTATTATTATTTCTAACGAATTTGAAATTAAAGCCTGTATTTGAAATTCATGGTTTTATCCTTTTTGAAAATGAAGTTCCTGAACATTTTTCTCAGTTGGCAGCTCACATCTGCAGTGACTCCCGTGGGCATGTCCTCTTACTGTCCTCTGGTGGTGACTACGTGTAACGACGAAACATACCTGTGGAAAAGCAAAAAAAAACTTATTTAAAGTTATAGATCCAAGGTGAGGATGGTGAGTGGCTTAGAGGAATATTTGCAGGTGGTGGTATTCCCTTGTAGCTGCTGTCCTTCCCTTATAGCTGGTAGAAATCGTTGATTTGGAAGGTGCTGCCACAGGGCAGTTTTTGAGTTCCCGAAGTGCACTTTGCAGCTGGTGCACACTGCTGCTATTTTGCATCATTGGTGAAGGGAATGAATGTTTAAGGTGATGGGTGGTGTGCCAGTCAGGCGTGCTGCTTTTTCCTGGATGGCGTCGAGGTTCTTGTGAATTGTTGGAGTTGCATTCATCCAGCAATGGAAAATATTCCATCACAGTGTTGATTTGTGCTTTATTGATAGTGGATACGCTTAGAGGAGTCAGGAAGAGAGTTACACACTGAACACTCCTAGTCGCTGACCTGCCCATGCAATAAAAATATTTCTAGGCTTTCTAGTTCAGATGCTGGTCAATGGTAACCCTAGAATGCTGATAAAGAGGAATTCAGCAATGCAAGTGAATGTCAACGGGTGGGGGGGGGGGGGTGGTTGGGGGGTGGGGAGGGTGTGTGGTGGCTAGGCTTCCTCTTGTTGGAGACGGTCGCCGTCTGACACTTGTATGGCGGGAATGTTACTTGCCACTTATCATCCCAAGCCTTAATGTTGAATGCAGGCCTGGATGCATATGGACACGGCCCATTTCAGTGTGTGAGGAATCAATAATGGTGCTGAATATGGTGCAGTCATTGGCGATTTTCTGACCTTATGATGGAGGGAAGGTAATTGATGAAGCAGCTGAAGGAACTCCTGCAGTGATGTCCTGGAGCTGAGATAACTGACCTCCAACAACCAGAACCATCTTCCTTTGTGCTAGGTGTAACTGCAGCCAGTGAAGTAAATTTCCCTAACTCCAAATGACCTCAATAAGATTAAGGCTCCATGATGCCGCAGTCAGTAAAAGGTCAGCTTAATGTCAAGGCCAAAGACTTTTAGCGCACTTCTGGAATTAAGCTCTTTTGTCGTAGTTTGGGCGTTAAGATCCGAAGCCAAGTGGTCCTAACAGAACCAAAACGGAGCACCGTTGGGCAGGTCAGTGATGAGTAAATAACTCCTGACAGCACGACTGCCTACCCCACACTCCGTTCTGCATATTATCGAAGCATGGTGCTTGGCAACAATTTGGTAAATCCCGTATCTCCTGCCTTTATCTGCCCTCTACATATCTGGGGAAGTATTCACGAAGTCGGGTAGACGCCAGTGATGTAGGTGCATTGGGGCAAATTGGCTATGGAACGCCCAGTTCTGGAGCACCAGGCTTCAGAACGCCAACAGTGTTGCTTTTGGGTCTCATAGCCTTTACGGTGTCCAGCGCACTCGGTCACTCTTTAGGCACTTGTATCTCCAAGGGTCATTCATAGGACCCAGGTTATCCCTATTTAGAAAATACTTCATCATTCTTAGATCCAAAGTGCAAGACCTCACACTTCCCACATTGAGCTCCAGCTGGCCCAGACCAACCCACTTACTTAATCTTTCAATAATGATTTTTTTTCAATTTCTACTCTGGCTTCACTATTTACCATACCACTTACCTTAGCAACATTAGCAAATTTATAGATACAACTCTAAATTCCTTCAGGTATTGATATAATAAAAAAACTGATACACTATGATTGATTTCCAGCTGACGCCATTAGTTAAACCCGGCAAATTTGAGTGCCGACCCTACGCTCTGTTTCCTACCTTCTACCAAATGCCCTATCTAAAGCTGTGGGTTGACTCCAATCCCATGCGTGCTCATTTTAATTAACAGTTTCATATGTGGAACTGCGTTAACCGCGTTAACTGCCACCCGGGAGTCCTTTTAAGCAGGGCCCGTAGGCAGCCCCTTATATATCATGTTGATTACCGTCTCCACATTTCAACTAGGCTCGTGTAAATCCGAGTTGACCATTTCTGATCAGCTCCTATCTGTCCAAGTGCTCAGTCATTCTGTCCATAACAACAGGTTCTACGAACTTACTCATGACAAACTCTAGAGTAATAAGTCTACATTTTCCTCAGTTACCTTTCTTATACTTCTCAAATAGTGGCGTGACATTGGAAATTTTCCAATTGATTGGGTTAGTTGCACAATGGAGTGAGTTTTGGAACATCGTGACGTCTGCATCAAAACTTCCTCACCTACCACTTTGGAACACTGAGATGGAAACTGTCCTGTTCTGAAAAGTGTTCTATCACTAATAAATTTACTTCAATTAATACACCCCTTTGATGCATTTATTTTCCTCGTATCTCTTTTATGTTTTCCCGATCCTCTTCTATCTAGAGAGATTTCACAAAATAGCTGTCCAGTATGTCTCACAATCCCTCAATTCTAATTACAAATCACTTTTGTCCCTCAATGATGGATCGATTTTACTCCTTGCCGCCTTCTCCCTTTTAACACAGTTGTAGAAACATTTAGTCTTGTCCTTCATATCCCGAGTAAGATTTATCTCAATAGGGGCACAAACAGACAGGGAGATTTGTCCTTACATGCTTGCGTACATGGATAAATACAGAGGTGGGCGGGGGACAAATGATAGGTCGATTCCCTACAGGCAATAACAGGAAAATGCACAGGGAGACAGTCAGTGACGTTGAATAGAAAGCCACCTGTGTTTGCAGTTCGTGTTGAAATAGTGGAAACTGCTCAGAGTCATCATAAGGCTATGGAAATCACAGTGTGTATTAACACCTGATGTTCTGCAATGTGTGGATGTAGGACTGAGTTTGTCGTTACCTTGTAACAATGGTCAGGAGATGCAGGCCTCAATGTGCATTGACACATCTCATATGAAAGCATTTTAGGGTACGATGACAGAAGTTGACCTCACTCAGTGCCGAATCAGAGAGGGGGCAGTTTGATGTTCGTATGGCAAAGACGAGCACGGGGCTGCAGCTCCAGACTATAAATGGCCGCTGGCGCCATCAGCTGCTTCTACCGATTGGGAGGCGGGTGAAGGATGAACTGAAACCTTTTCCTCACAGAAATGACAAGATAGCCAGGAGATGATGTCCACAAGCAATGGACAGAGCCCCCAAATAAACCCCGCTAATTACCTATTAATAACAAGATGAGAAAACAGTGTGAAACGAGAGCCTAGTGAATAACTTTAAAGTGGGGACTGTATTATTTTACATGCTCCTGGTATATTTCTCCCCTGGCTCGACAGTCCCGTTCTACCAGGGGACTAAAATTGGCTCACTGTGTGAAACTCCAGCCGACCTGAATTTGTAAGAGGACAAATTAAAAACGATATTGCTTGCATCAGGCACTTAATGGCTATTCGTGTCCCACAGTACCGAAATCCCATTGAGAAATACTTACAAACCCTGTTTGATGTTTTGTTTAGGATGACACACACCCAGTATGTTATTAGGATTGGAAACCACAGGCTGGGTTTATAGATCTGAACTCGCTTTCGACTTCGTTCCATTTGTCCTTTCTCACCGAACATCAGAGGCATACGTTAGCTTATGTAATACAGTACCATCACTATCAATTATATTTGCTATGAATTGACATAATTAATTTTGGCTTTGAATAATTTTTCCTACTAATCAGCAACATTTGAAGAGCAGGGATACGAGAGTAATTACTTAACACATTGAATAAAATAAGATAGCGATGGTAGGTCTGGCAATGTGTTGCTCCTGCGGCATATGGGAGTTTCTGGACATCAAGGTGATCCAGAGCAGAAACATATGTGGCAAGTGTTTGCAGCTTGAGCAACATCCGGTCCGAGTTAAGGAGCTAGAGTCTGAGCTGCAGACATGGCACCACATCAGGGAGAGGGAAAGTTAATTGGACACTTTTCTCCAGGAGGCAGTCACACTCCACAGGTAAGATATTTCGAATTTGGTGCGTGATCAGGAAGAGGAGGGTGTGACCGCAGGTGAGACACGTATGGGGACACTGGGGGTAGCATTGAAGCAACCTCAGCTCCTGAAATTGTCCAGCAGTAAAGATGTTCTTGCAAGCTGTGTGGACGAGAGCAGGGGCTGAAGGGAAGATGAACAAACTGACCACGGCACTATGGCAGAGTCGGGGGAGGAAATAGGAACATAGCAGTGATAATGGACAGTACATCTAGGGGAATTGATAAAATTCCCTGCAGCCGTGAACGTGAGTCCTGAGGGCTGTGTTGCCTGCCAGGTGCCAGGCTGAAGGACATCTCCTCAGGGCTGCAGAGGAACTTGGAGTGAGATGGGAGGGATCCAGTTGTCGTTGTCCACATTGGTTCCCACGCCGTTGATAGGACTGGAAAGGAGATTCTGCTGAAAGAATTTGAACAGTTAGCAGCTAAGTTAAAAAGCAGAACCTCCAAGGTTATAATCTCGGGATTGCTACACGAACCACAGGCAAACTGGCATAGAGTAAATAAAGTCGAGGATTTAAATGCGTGGCTCGGAGATTGGTGTGAGGGGAATAGGGTCCCATTCATGGGGCACTGGCATCGGTATTGGGGTAGAAGGGAGCTGTTCCGGTGCGATGGACGTCCCTTTAACTATGCGGGGTCTAATGTCCTGATGAATTGAATACCTAGGGCTGTATAGAGGGCTTTAATCTAAATAGAGGGGCGGGAGGTTGGATGGAGGGTTCTGGAGAGGAGATAAGTAAGTTTACAAAGCAAATGGATATGGCGGTATTGCAGGGTAGCTACTTAGGTAATGATACCCAGAGTGTGGAAGGAAGGGACAGAGTATACAAACATTAAAAAAAGCATCAAGTAGGATCAAAGGGGGAAAAAGTGGTAAAAAGGCACAATCAATGGCTCTTACTTAAACGCACATACTACTTGGAACATAATAAATGAATTCACGGCACAAATAGATATTATGATCTTATAGCCATTACAGAGACGTTGTTAAAAGGAGATCAAATCTGGGAACTAAATATTCAGGGGAATGTGACTTTTCGTATGAACAGGCAGGAGGAAAGGGCGGGGGGTGGTGGGGTGGGAGAATAGCTTTGTTAGTGCGAGACGGAATAAGTACGACAGCTAGAAATTATCTTAGATTGGAAGACATGGAATCCATATGGGTTGGGGTAAGAAATAACAAGGGGAAGAAGACACTGGCCCCCTAATAGTAACTATGCTGTTGGACAGAGAATAAATCAGGCAATAATGAGGGTATGTAAAAAAAGGCAGTATATTAAACATGAGTGACATAAATCTCCTTGTAAATTGGGAAAATCAAATTAGCAAAGGTCGCCACGAGGAAGAGTTCATAGACTGTATTCGGGACAATCTCCTAGAACAATATGTTGTGGGTCAAACCAAGGATCAGGCTATTTTGGATCTGGTAATGTGTAACGAGGCAGGTTTAATAAATGATCTCAGAGTAAAAGATCCGCTAGGAAACAGTGACCATAACGTGGTGGAATTTAGCATTCAGTTTGGGAGCGAGAAACTTAGTTCAGAACATCTGTGCTAATCTTAAATAAGGGTAATTACAAAGAAATGAGGGCAGAGTTGGCTGGAGTAGACGGGGAAGGAGTTTAGCTGAAAAGACGGTTGATGAACAATGGCAGACATTACGGATATAGTGCATGACTCACAATAAAAGTCTATCCCAATGTGGGAGAAGGATTGTAGGAAGGGAATAAACAAATCATGGTAAACCAAGGAAGTTACGGATTGTTCCAAAGTGAAAGAAAATCATACAATAAGGCAAAGATTAGTGGTAAGCCAGAGGATTGGGAACGTTTTAAAATCCAACAGAAGATGACCAAACAATAATAAAGAGGGAGAAAATAAACTTTGAGGGTAAACTGGCAAGTAATATCAAACGGACAGTAAGAACTTCTTTAAGTGTATAAAAAGGCCAAAGTCAAAATAAGCCCCTTAAAGAATGAGGCTGGGAAAATAATAATTGGAACCAGGAAATGGCAGAGGAGTTGAATAATTTTTTTTGCATTAGGACACACTAATAGCATACCAAAAATACGAATTAAACATAGGCAATAAGGGGGTAGGCAGTAAACACAATACCTATCGCTGGATAAAAAGTGCTAGGGAAAATAATGGGGCGAAAGGCCTATGATTCACCTAGGCCTGATGGGTAGCATCCTAGGATATTAAAGGAAATAGCTGCAGAGATAGTGAGTGCACTGGTATTAATCTTCCAAGACCCTTTAGATTCCTGAAAATTCCCAGTGGATTGGAAAATTGCCCATGTAACACTTTTATTCAAAAAGGGAGCGAGACTAATACAGGTAACTATTGGCCAGTTAGCTTAACATCTGTCATTGGGAAAATGTTAGAGTCTATTATAAAGCATGCAATAGCAGAGCATTTAGAAATGCATAATCTAATCAAGCAGAGTCAGCAATGGCTTCATGAAGGGGAAATCATGCCTGAGGAATTTATTAGATTTCTTTGAGTTGGTAACAATAAAGGTAGGTAAAGAGAAACCTTTAGATGTAATATATTTGCATTTCCTAAAGGCGTTCGATATCACACATAAGGCTACTTAATAAGATAAGAGCCCATGGTGTTCGAGGCAGTATATCAGCATGGACAGAGGGCTTGCTAACTAATAGAATACAGAGAGTTGTGATACAGGAGGCATTTTCAGGATGGCAACATGTAACAAGTGGAATGCAACAGGGATCAGTGCTAGGGCCACAATTATTTACAATATGTATTCATGACGTGGATGAGGGAAATGGATATACTATCGCCAAGTTTGCAGATGACACAAAAACAGATGGGAAGCAAGAGTTAAGGATGTCACAAATAGTCTACACAGGGTTACAGACAGATTAAGTGAGTGGGTAAAAACGTGGCAGATGGAATATAATGTTGCAAAATGTGAGGCTATGCACTTTGGCAGGAAGAATAAATGAGCTGAATATTATTTAAATGGAGAAAGACTGAAGGAAGCTGCAGCACTGAGGGGTTTGGGTATCCTTGTGCAGGAATCCCAAAAACCTAGTGTGCAAGTTCAGCAGGGAACGCAAATGGAATGTTGGACATTATTTCAAAATGAATGGAATATAAAAATAGGGAAGTCTTGCTAAAACCATACAAGACATTAGTTAGACCACACCTAGGATACTGTGAACAATTTTGGCCTCCTTATCTAAGGAAAGATATATCGGCATTGGAAGCAGTCCAGAGAAGGTTCACTGGGTTGATTCCGGGGATGGGGGTATTTTCTTCTGAGAAAATGTTAAGTCGTTTGGTCCTGTACTCATTGGAGCTTAAAAGAATGAGAGGCGACCTTATTGAAACATGTAACATTCTCGGAGGTCTTGACAGGGAAGATGCCGAGAGGTTTTTTTTCCCCCTTGGTGGTGAGTCTATGGCCAGAGGACATAATCTCAGAGTAAGGGGACACCTACTTAAAACAGAGATGACGAAGAATTTCTTCTCTCAGAGGGTAGTGAATCTATGGAATTCCTTACCACAGAAGGCTGAGGAGGCTTGGCCGTTAATTATATTCAAGGCTGGGATGGACAGATTTTTAATCAGTAAGCGAATCAAGAGTTATGGGGAAACGGCAGGAAAGTGGATTTGAGGATTATCAGATCATCCACGATATCATTGAATGGCGGAACAGACTCGATGGGCCGAATGGCCTTTTTCTGCCCCCACGCCTTATGGTCTTATTAATATTGCATTTGTCATGTCAAATCAATAATTGAACCACATGACGCATTGTACACTGAACAACATTTACAACGCTGGAAAGTTCCTCTGAAGCTGATCGGCTTATGGTATTTTCAAGTTCTTTAAAGTCTTAGATTTTATTTTTGCCAGTTTCTCCTCTGCTGCTGTTATCGCAGGAAGGCAAGGTGACGTCACAGAAATTCCCCATTTATTATTCCCCAAATATCGAGCCTGGAACATCAAATGCTGGGTAGCTATTTTGCTCTGTGCTATCTGTGGGTGCAGTTGGTTAGCTAGCTAGACGGAGATAATCAGTGGATGATATGAATGTTAGTAGGTAACGAGAAAAATCGATGCATCAACTAAACACAGAAGGAAAGGTAGCAAAGGTGGAGTTACATTAAAAAGTTAACAAAAACACTATTGCTGTACAGGGGGACAGAGAGAACAATATACAAACAGGTCGATAACTAAAATGATGAGAGTAAAATGAATATTTAGGAATGAAAGATACATGTAAAAATACGAGTAACAGAAACTACGTGTTAATGATTGCACAGCGCACAAGATGAAGATGTTTTAATTTGTATAGCTTCGCCTCAGTTGAAAATTCTGGTCCAAATTAAATTTAGTCAGGATGTCACAACTGCTGACTGGTGTGGTAAAAATATGAAAATACATTATCCAGTGTAAGTTCAGACTCAATGTAAGATTCAGTTCTCTAACACGCTGATCCCATTTCACGCGGTCAGGTTTGGTGAAGCGCGGTTCTCAAACTCCAGATACCCAATAGATTCCAGCAAAGAAAATTGCAGAAATTAACGAAGAAACAGAATCCCGCAAAAAGACAGATATGATCAAAGTGTTTTTTAGAAGTACTGAAAATTATGTTAGCCTACTTCTTAGCGAGGGAGATATCTGTCTAATTGGTTTCTTCTAAGTCCTCTCCTAAACAGGGGTGTCTCTCACTTCCCATTCCCCTCGGGACATACTGTACACAGACTGGTGTCTCTCAGTCCCGCTCCCTGAGGGAAACATCTGTACGCTGACTGGTGTCTCTCAGTTCCAGTTTCCCAGGGTGATATCTGTACAATGACTGGTGTCTCTCAGTCCCCTCTCTCTCAGGGAGAGATCTGTACACTGACCACTGTCTCACAGCATCCTCTCTCTCAGGGAGATATCTGTACATGAACTGCTGTCTCTCAGCCCCCTCTCTTGGGGGAAATATCCGTAGACTGGCTGGTGTCTGCCTGCCTATCTCACTCAGTGAGATATATGAACAAGGAGTGACACCTCTTATGGTGAAGTTCTGTTAAAACTCGACATAGCATTGCTTGGCAGAATAGGGTACACCAAAACATTAATGGAACCTCATTCATTCCCAGAGCCCATTCCCTGTTTTTTTAACGTTATACTTCCCTATTGTCACTCTCTGCTGTTCTCATTCCTGTTTTCCACACTAGGTCCCCACTCCCATTCACATTCATTGCTTTGCTGCTCGTACTCTATGCAACCGCCCCTATTCTCTACTCCTGATCCCTGTACTTTACCCACCTTCACCATTTTCTATTCCCCCGTTCCTGCACTCTGCTAACCCTTACACAGTTACTGCTCGCCAATTCCAATTGTCTGCTCAACATTTCCTGTCTCTACCCATCCATCTTCGCTTTTTACTTACCCATCCCTACTCTCTCTCACTGATCGTGAAGTTTGCCCCCATTCAACCTGACCACGTCACTTCTAAAGGTGCAATTTCCCAACTTTTTTTCACCTACCCCCATTCGGCAGGTTTGCATTGTAATTTGATGTGATTCTATTATTGTCTATGGACCATGCTGACATCTGGGAATGCCGACATGGACTTACAGATGAAGCTGTTCCATCTGCAGCCATTGTGTTAACTCGCAGCAAATCCAGTACTTCTATCACTCCTGTGTTCCCTGACCTACATTGGTTCACGTTCAAACAACGTCTTGATTTTAAAATTCACAGCATTATTTTCAAATCCCTCCAGGTCTTTGTCCTTTTCCATCTCTGCAATCACTTCCAAACCCGCAAGTCTTTGAGTTATTAGCTCTCCACTAATTCTGCCTCTTGTGCATCTACAATTATAAATTGCTCTGCCATATGTTACTGTGACATTATGTTCCTGGGCTCAATGCCCTTGAATATCGTTCCTGCACTCCTGCATCTCCCTACCCACCTTTCCTCCTTTAAAGCCGTCCTTAAAACCGACCACTTTGACCAAACTTTTGGTTATCTGACCCTGTATTCCTTAACGCGTCTTGATGTCATATTTAGTTCTATCGAATCACCTTGGAGCTTTTCATTACATTAATTGCGCTATATAAACATAAGTTATTCAGGTTTTTGCTTTTGCCGTTATTGTGCAGGGTCAGCTCAATTGCAAGTATAAGAGGAACGGAACAATTTTCATGGAGCCACCCGCTTTCACGGAGCAACTGTTGGGGTCCATGACCTTTTCTGGTTCCTGGGATGTGATTGGTGCATGTCCTCTGTATGGCATGGACTCCCATTGTTCCTGCCAACTCTCTCATTGAATGGCATTCCTGATGTGCATTGTCAGGAAGCTAGAATAATTCTCATAATGTTATTGGAAATTATTGTAAAATGAAATAATTGTGGGATGTGTCTATGTGTCTGCATGTGTCTGTGTTTGAGAGAGAGAAACTTAATTGAATCAGAGGCAACGAGTCTTGGTGCTTTGTTGTAAGAAGAGAAGTTAGGTTTGAAATGTTAATTAGGTAAACGTGGGGAAGTTTAGATCCATAAGTGTCAAGGGATATTTGCTTTTTAAAATAAACCAGACTAGATTGTTTTCAAAAGAGGGTGTTAAGTGTACCACCTAGTCTGGTGAAGTTTAGTAAGAGTGTATTTATTTATTCCCAAAGATTACTGTTAAAATTTAGTGCTATGAGAGGTTTTTATTTTCAGAAAGATAAAGTCCAAAGTCATAGTGAAACAATGGGAGTTTTCATTCAAAGGGGCAAATATGCATTAAAGAGCAAAGGTTGTGTGTAAGGTTAGGCATTTTGAGATTTAACAATGGTGAAAAGCCTTCAGCATCTATGCCTCAAACTGCTCTCTCCAGTGGACTGAAGCTAAAAGAACTCACTTTGAATTCAACTTGTTCAGTATGTCATGTTTCTTTGCCTGGGTCTTTTAAAATCTTTGTGCCTTATTGTTGCCTTAACGAAAGTGTCACTTGGAGTTAGAACGATTAGGGAAGTTAAGAGTTATCATAGTAGTAATGTGTAGATCTATGTATGCATTTAAGATCATTTCTTCTATTAATAAATATTTATTCTAGTTTTGTAAAAAAAAAAATGCTATTGGACTTGATGGCCTTATTAATACTGAATTCAAGGGATGCATCTTGAAATTTATACAAACTGCAAAACAAGTTGCAGCAATTGTTTCAAGTTTCCCTTTGGGATTTGAATAATTCATCATTTACCATCGGCAGTGCCATAACAGCATCCAAATAAAATTTCAGTATTGACTTCTGTATAATCCAGCCCAGGAAGAGGTGCGTTCAAGTTTCACTGATAGGCATTGGTTTGAGCCATAGGTCAGATACTGACATTTGACCGTCGAGGGCCAGGGGACAAATGCATCACAAACAGATGTGATAAATGTTTCCAGCCTCTTCTGGTGCAGCATCCCCGTCCTGCGTTGTATTAGCTTTCAGCGCACGTTTAAATTTCCATGCTCTGATACATTTCCATCGTGCAAACACGAACTGCAAACAAACATTGATCGTCCATGGCAACCAATCAGCAATCATTCACTCCTAAGCATTTTTTTCTTACCTTTGATGTTTGTGATCTCCAAAGTAATATCGAACTCTCTGCATCTTTCTGGACATCTTTCGATCTGGCCATCTCTCCTGTAATCCATAAGCATCTATCAATCTATTCTCACTACCTGTCTTTGCATCAACGTTTTTCTGCATATTTTGTTTCTATTTATTTAAGTGTCAGCTGTCCATCTCAAAGCTAAATAATTCACCGTCGCTTATATATGTTCACACGTATCTCACTATTTAATTAAATATTTTCACGCTATCCATTTTATATCAATCAAATTATCTATCTATGAATATTTACCTATGCATCACGCTTCACGCTACCTATCTGTGTACAAGCTGTGGCGGAGGCGGTGATGGAGAGAGATACATAGTTACACAGAGAGAAGGAGAGGGAGAAAAAGGGAGAGAGAGGGAGAGGTGGGGAGATGGGGGAGAGATTGAGTGAGAGAGAGAGAGAAAAAGAGAGACAGAGACAGAGACAGAGAGGTGGAGCGAGAGAGCGAGTGAGAATAGGAGGACAAGAAGTGTAAATTTTAATGAAGTGTCTGTCAGGCGTCCAGAGTCTTTAATAATATGACTAGCGTCAGGGAGGAGGTAGCGATAGAGGGTTGAAACTCAGGTTGTATTGATATCTGATCTACTGCAGGATCAGGGCAAAATAATGTAATAATGTAATGAGTGGGACGGGGGTGAGTGGAAGAGGGCAAGAGGATTGAATCTCATGTTGTTCTGACGCCTAATTTACTGCAGGACCAGGCCAAGAGTCTCTAATAATGTAATGAGTGAGACAGGGGCAGAGGGCTCGAGGATTGAATCTCAGATTGTACTGACGCCTTGTCAACTGCTGGGTGGAACTGGGGTCCTGCATTTGTATTAGCGCAGGAGGGATCTTTGCCAATGGGGCATCTCATTGTGTAGTGACATTTGGTCTACCATAGAGTGAATTAGTCCCGATCTCTCTTTCTCTGGAGTCCAGTAAATGTGCTATTTGCAAGGAATAAGTTCAGTTTTAAAAGTTACTCTTCAGTCTGCTTCCAACTCTCCCAGATAGTGCATTGTACAAGTCGATGCCTCAGAGCTGCCTCTTAGTCTGAAAAGTTTTGTTTTTTTGCTCACGTTCATATTCACTGTCCTTTGGATGTTGAGCCTCCACCACCGTTAAAAGTAAGATGTTTATAATTGCTCTATCAATTCCCTGTGCAATTTTAAAGGCTATCAATGTGGCAGGCTTGACTCAGTGGTAAGTCCCGGGCCTCTGACGACAGAGGGTGGATTATTCATGCCCCATGCCAGGGATTTGAGCATGCGATCCCAGTGCAGCAGTAAGATTAGTATGGAACCCCAGTGCAGCACTAGGGTACTGCTGGACTCTCAGAGAAGCTGCATTGAAAGGCTAGGAGAGTTGATGCCCCAGCAGGGTCAAGGACAGAATATATTGGGCTAAAGCTTACAAACGATAAATTTACCATTACATCGCATGCTGTATGCGATAGGCTGCCCAGTATTTGGAAAGTTAAAAAGATAAAGGTTTACAAGTCAATTACAGAGAACGGAAAGGATAATAGAGTAGTTTACAATTGCCGTATATAGCCTGTTTGTGCCTCTACTTCACCAACAGTATTTATTACCAGGAGGGGTGTTTCCAACAAAATGCTCCTGCCATCAATAAGGCTGCCTCCTTTCACAACCATAGCAATATCCGTCTCGTCCACAGTCTCAGCTCATCTGCTGATGGAACGCCATCCATGCTTTTGCTAATTAAAGCTTTGACTACTGCAACGTGTCCCTGGCCGGTTTCCCACGTTCTGCCCTCCATAAACTTGGTCTCAGCCAACACTCTGCCTGCTGCCCAAGCCCCTACTCCCACCAAGTCTCAGTCATCCAACGTCCCTTGTGCTTGCAAACCTACATTGACTCTCGGTTGAGCAGCACCTCAATATGAGAATTCGCATCTTTACTTTTAAATTTCTGTATGAATTCGTCTCTCTCTACGTCTGTAACTCCCTCCATTCCTCATGCACTTGCAAATATCTGCACTCTTGCCAGTCTGACAATTTGCACCTTCCACATTTTAATCACTCCACCATCAGCGACTGCGACTTCAGCTGCCAAGACAATGAACTATACAATTCCCTTCCCCTCTACCTCTCTTTCCCCTCCTTCAGAGGCTTCTTGAAGCCTAACCCTTTGATTAAATGTTTTACTTTCTGCAAGGATATTTTCTTATTTAACTCGCTATTAAATTTGGTGTGATAACACTCACGTGAAAAATGTTGGATATATTGCGACTCTGAAGACGTTGTATAAATGTTCGTTTTTGAGAGACAATACATTAGTTCCTGTTGGTCTGGGTTCATACATTTTAACTTCTCTTTGGCAAAAGAAAAGACAGGGATAATCGGTTTCACATTAAGATATAGGATTTATTGGCTATGGATCTTATAATTACAACTACAACATTCAAAGACTCGAATAGCATTTCACAGTAAACTCGAACAGCCCATGAAACAAACAGACAATAAAAATTAGCATCTATGTTGACAAACCAGTCGTGTTTCCCCCTGAAGAAGCAACTAATTAATGGATCATTATATTTGGACAAATGCAAGTGTCTATATGGAGAAACTGGGACATCAACCAACAGCAGATAGATAATAAGCGGCACAAATTCCAATCTAATCCTTATGCCCTATACTTATTTCCATTATGCCTGCCTTAATTGCAAACAAATCTCACTGACCACTCTATTCCCTTGGGCGATTATTAATTCCAATCTTATTCTACTACACATTCTCCCCCTCCAGCACTGCATTAATTGGAACTAAACATATCGCATATTCTATCCTCATCGTCATGTATTAATAAGAAAGCAATCTCACAGGTCACTCTATACCATGGCCCTATAGTTATCTCACAATAAGTCGCAGGTGGGATCACCACCAACTGGAAGTTCCCCTCTAAGCCACTCACCATCCTGACTTGGAAATATATGGCCGTTCCTTCACTGTCGATGGACCAAAATCCAGCATTTATTTCCCATCTCTAGTTGCCCTTGAGAAGCTGGTGGTGAGCTGCCTTCTTGAACCGCTGCAGCAACAGTAAAGGAGCGGCGATATGTTTCCAAGTCAGGGAGGTGAGTATCTTGGAGGAGAATTTCTAGGTGGTGGTGTTTCCATCTATGAGCTGCCCTTGTCTTTCTAGATGGCAGTGGTTGTGGGTTTGGAAGGTGCTGCCTAAGGAGCCTTAGTGAATCCCTACAGTTCATCTTGTAGATGGTGCACACTGCAGCTACTGTGGTGGTGGAGTGAGTCAATATTTGTGGACGTGGTGCCAATCAAGCGGGGCCGCTTTGTCCTGGATGGTGTCAAGCTCCTTAAGTGTTTTGGAAGCTGCACCTATCCAGGCAAGTGGGGAATATTCCGTCACACTCCTGAGTTGTGCCATGTAGTTGGTGGACAGGCTTTGGGGAGCTTTCCGAAAACAAATTTGGATTCTGAAAATTAACGTTTTGTTCCACTCTCTAGACATAGCCCAGCATCAGTTTTAAAATAAACTCACTCTATATCAAATCCCGTAGCCCGATGTTAACACAAAACTACTCTGAGGGCTCCCTCCCTGCCCTATCAGCAATGGTCAATCCCGAAATGAAAATGAGCCTCATAATTTGTTTCCCTCTTTTTGATTCTCCCGCCAGTTGCTGCAGGGCCAGTCTGGCAGATATGTCATTCAGAACTCGGCAAGCTCAGTCAGTAGCGCTGCTGCCATCAGCCTTGGTCAGGGACATTGAAGACCACCACCCGAGTAATTCCTATGTCATTGTGTCCCTCGGTGCTTCTTCCAAGTGGTGTTGAACACAAGGGGACATCGATTCACCAGTTGATAAAAGGATGTTTCGTAATCATCAATAAAAGGCCTCCTTAACCTCCCGGCAATATATCAGTGTGCCGCAATCTCTGGGCAGTTTAGCTTGTCAGCGGGATAAAACATGCCCAGGAATGATGATGGAGGAGTCTGTAAGCATGGTTCATGAGTATGACTATGTTAGTCTGTTGCTTGACGTTTCGGTGGGGCAGCTGTCCCAATTTTGTCATGAGCCCCCAGACGGTATAGAGGAGGCCATTGCACTGTCGAATGGGCAGGGTTTGCTTTTGTCGTTTCTGGTGCCTGGGTCGATATCATGCTTTATTCCTTTTGAACTTTCTGCAGCGGTTTGGTACAACTGAGTGGTTTGTTGACGAATTTCCATGGGCAACTGAAAGTCACCCACATTGTTCTGGGGTTGGAATCACATGTAGCTCAGACAAGGTAAGGGCGGCAAATTCCCTTCCTTAAGGAATATCAGTGAAATAGATGATTGTTTTGAACCACAATCCGATCGGTTTCATGGCCATCATTAATGAGATTTGCTTTTGAGCCCAGCTTTAAGAATTATTTGAATTTAAATGCTTCCAGTCGCTGTGGACGGATTTGAACTCAAGTCCCAGGAGTATTAATCATGGCGAGTGGATTAGTAGTCCAATAATATTGGCTCATTTCAATATGGGCTCTGCAGTCCCTGCACCATGTGTTACTGGCGTGCTCTACAGCAACCCGCCTTCCATTGAAAATTTTTGGACCTGAAAATGTAGAGCAGGGGATTGAGGACGGTATTCAGAAAACTGATGGCCCAGGTATACGGACGAACATTACAAATGTACCACCTCACGGTTTCCTTTGTGGGATCCAGCAGGCTCTTCAGAATAAAAGACATTTCAGTGACGTGATATGGGGCAACACAGATAAGCAGAAGAGCCAATATCGCCCAAATGGTTCTCCGCACTTTCTTCTTCATCATTTCCATAGATTCCTTCCCAGTTCCCACTTCACTCAGTTTATTTGCACTCAGGGCATAGCAGGTCAAAAGGATTAGGATTGGGATGAAAAACACCACCATTTCTGGGCACAGTTTAAGGACCAGGTCCTGCTCCCAGGCTGAAACCTGAGCACTGCATGTAATTGAGTTGTCCAACTGGCCTCTTGCAAGGAAAAAGACCACCAAGCTCAGGATTAACATAGTCAGCCAAGCTGCTACTGACAGAAAAACGTAATATTTCGGCTTTCTCCAGGCATGAAACTTAATGGGGTGAACAACAGCGATGTACTGGTCAACAGCAATGCAGGTCATGAAGACCGGGCTGCCATAAAGGCTGAATATGTTCGTGCTAACGACGAAATAATCAACTAGTTGTACTGAAATAAATGATTGCATAATTTTCAGAATGGCAATCGCAGACGCCAGAATTATAAAAATGTTCATGATGATTAAGTCCAGAAGGAGGACATCAGTGGGCGATGAGATTTTCTTTCCTTTGATATGCCATAGTGCAACAGAGTTCGCAGTGATACCCAATAGGAAGCATGGGCCAAGAAAAATGGTAATGACAAGCACATGGATCATGAAAGTGAAATCCTCGACGTTGCCCATCGAGGCTCCAAGGCTAGTATTTCCATTCTGAATAGTTGAGTTGATCTCCAACAAAGTTCCGGTGACGGTTACGTTCCAGATCTCAAAAAGAGCCATTGGCGTTTTGACAAAAACGCAGAACAGCCAATCAAAAAACGTGGAGTAACTTCCAGCAGATATTGCCCAATCAAGATTGAGATGGCAGTCTCGGCTTATTGGGTTTTGAAGGAATAAACTGGATCTCAATATCATTAATCCTCTCTCAGTGGTTCAGTTCGCGTGAAGATCCCATCTGAAAACAGTGGAAACCAATAGTGCCAAGCGATTCCTGTGGCAACTGGATGCAGGATTCCAAAGATGGTGAAGGATGCAGAAGCCTGAAAATGGACAGATATGCAGAAAGTTGTTGAATTGTGAACTTTTCTGTATTGCGAATATGAGAACGTTGGATAAATCCATCAATGTCTTTCAGTGAACCTCCTTCAGGGATATATCTGCCTATTATCTATCCATTGGGGTTTAGAAGAATGAGTGGTGAACTCATTGAAATATATAACATTTTAAGGGCACTTGACAGGGTTGATGCCTGGAGGGTGTTTCCTCTTGTGGGAGAGACTAAAACGAGGGGACATGGTTTAAAAAACTAAGAGATGTACCTTTTAAGACAGAGATGAAGACATTACTTTTCTCCCTGAGGTTCGTTAGTTTGTGGAATTCTCTTCTTGAGAAAGTAGTAGACGCTGCGTCTTTAAATTTATTCGAGGCTGATTTAGATAGATTTTTGATCCACAAGACAGTCAAGAGTTATGGGCGGAAAACAGGAAGGTGGAGCAGACAGGAAGATGGAGCTGACAGCACAACCAGATCTGCCAGGATCATATTGATTGGCGGAGCAAGCTCGAAGGGCCAAATCTCCAGCTCCTGCTCCTAAGTCATATGTTCCTATGTTCCCATTAACTGCACTATCGAAGGCCACACCCTCAGACAGATGTTGTGTAGTGAAAGGTGCATCGCAGAGAGATATCTGTGCGTTGAAACGGGTCTTTCGTTGCTGCAACACTGACCTTTGCATAAATATATATATATATATATATATATACACACATTTCCTATGAATTATCTGCCTTTTTATTCCCTTGGTATTCCTTCTTTTCTTCACACTCACCTCGTTACTGTCACTCTTCTTGTCTCCTCAGAATCATAGTAGCTGCGAATCTAAATGTTTAACAACTGCTCATGGAGATGGGCATCGCTGTGGAAAAATCAGAAATTTAATCCAAAAGCTCAATCTAGTGTAGAATCTGTCACTGTCATGTGTATGTCTATATATAACATGTATTTTCCTTGCTCCATCTTTCTCTTTGTTTCCCTATCTTTCTTCCCTCGCTCGCCGTGTGTTGAGCTCTCTATCTCACTTTCTCCGCTTCCCTGTCTCTAAAATTTCTCTCCTCGCCTTAATTCTATTCTATCTTCTTGTTCATTCAATTTTTTACTTCATCTATTTCTTGGGCTTTGCGTGTGCCTCTCTTGTCCCCTCTCTGCACTTCATTCTCTGCGTTTTGCTCACTAAAAATTGTTTGTTAATTTATCTCTTGTTATCCCTCCCAACTCTCTAACTTTCTGTCTCTTTCTGGCTGTCTCTGTCCCTCTCTCCTTCTCCCTGTCTCTCACAGTCTCTCAGTCTCTCTCCCTCTGTCTCTCTCTCTCTCTCTCTCTCTGCCTCTCTCTCTCTCTCTCTCTATATATATATATATATATAATGTAAAAATATGCATATTTGTTTTTTTCTGACTACACTCTGTTCACTTTTTTCAGACACTCTTTTTGTCATGAACTTATTTCCCGCTCACTATCTGTGTGTGATTTTTTCACCTTCCTCTGATTAACGGCCAAGTGGTGAATTTTCATTTTCAGTCTGTATACCTTTCTCTGTCAACAGGAGTTTCTCTTTTACACCATTAACCATTTTGCCCGACATGATGTCAAATTCTTCAATTTTGCTAAATATTAACCGAGAGACCAGAACTCACCAAGACACAACTGATAATATCAACAATCCCGTGCACTTTCAGCTTCCTTTCCCACAATCTATCCACTCTAATCACACATTTCCGTTCCCTGCTCCACGCATTCTGGACTCTCAGCCATTTTAGCCAAGCCATGCTCCCTGCTTATCAATGTCCGCTCTCCGCTCGCCCATGTCTGCATTCCTCGCAACCATCCCCACTTTAGTTCACAGGTCTGCATTCTGCTTATCCACTTCCGCTCATTCATCTCCGCTTTCTGTTTGCCAACACAACCGCTCTGCTCAGGAATCCCTCACTCACCCTGCTCTTGAACCACCCATCCCCTTTCTCTATCATTGGCAGGGACATTTGACCGCACCAGCACGGACCCTGCCTTTTAACCTGCTGAAAGCGGCACTCACCTTCTGCTTCTTCTTAATTGCTGAATGTTGGAAAGATGCTTTTCTCCTCCCTTGCACATCGACTGTGCTGGAGCCGGGGAATGTCCAAGTGGACTTCCAAATTAACCTGTTACTGGTGTAGCCAATCAGTTTGTGCGCAAGCGGGAAGTGAAAGGCTTCAAGTGATCCTTCAGACAACTTGCAAAAGGTGCAAGCAGCTGTTGGGATTCGCTGTCTTTTACAGCTCCTGATCTGAAGTTGGTGCAATCACTCTACTCGTCTATGACATGAGAGCATCAGGCTCCTCCCCGCTCTCAATTGGAAAGGATTGCTAATCTCCACCTCAATGTAAATCTATTATTGTGGAGCTGGTGCCATATTGTCAACTCACCCCTGGGACAAGAGTTTTAACCCGGCTGTAGACAGAGGGGATGGAGTTCTCCTCTCTCTCCTGCTTGACTGCTTTGGTTAGAGAGACAGGCAACGACTTTACACCCTCTTCGCCCTGGGGTCAGCTGAGATTCCCGTCACCTTGCCTCCTGCCGTTTGCTCTATTGCAGGCCCTGTAGCACATAAGCTGTCATTATGCAATAGAATTCCCAAGAATGGCGGGCCACCTAATCCTATTACATTGTTCGAGACTCTGATGTCCTGTCTCACCGTTCAATATATCAGGTATTACTCCACACTGGGATTTCTAAACCCTTCTGGTGACACTCAGACATTTGTATGTTCTCCACAAGAACTGCAAACAGAACTGTTTGACCATTGAGCGGAGATGGTGGCACAGTTGTATTATGACTTGGCTAGTATTCCAGTAAACCCAGAATGGTGCGCTGGGACTCAGGTTCGTATCCCACCACAATTGATAATAGAATGAAAAGTCTGATAATGACCACGTGCTATGCCTGGTTCATTAATGTCCTCTCCACAGGAAAATCTGCTGCACTTACAAGGGCTAGCTTACATATGATTTCAAATTCATGGCAACGTCGTTGACTCTTAAATGCCCTCTGGGCAATTTGTGATGGCTCATAAATGGTGGTTCTTGCATCCCATGAGTAAAAAAATCTCAAAGTGACTTAGTGCCCTTGATTACTTTTCTAATTAGCATACCATTTTTAAAAAAATGTTCACGGGATCTGGATGCCACTAACTAGGCCAGCATTTATTGCCCATCCCAAACTACCCTTGAGAAAGTTGTGGTGAGCTGCCTTCTTTAACCGCTACACTCCCTGTGATATAGACACTCCCATACAGCTGTTAAGAATGGGATTTTGATCCAGTGACAGTGAAGGAACGGCGATACACCTTCAAGTCAGGACGATGTACGGCTTGATGTGAAACTTGTACGTGCTTCCATTGTCCTCCTGAGTGGCAGGTTTGGAAGGTGCTGTAGCCAGAGTCTTGTGATCTGTTGCAATTCATCTTATAGATGGTACACACAGTTGCCACTGTGCTTTGATGGTGGAGAATGTGAATTTTTAAAAATGTGATAGATGAGGTGCCAATCAAGCAGACTGCCTTGTCAAGGGTGGAGTTGAAATTCTTGAGTGTTGTTGGAGCAGCATTTATCCAGGCAAGTGGGGAGTATTCCGTCACACTCCAGACTTGTGCTTTGTAGATGGTCGACAGGCCTTGTGGAGTCAGGAGGTGCGTTACTCACTACGCAGGTGTAGTTAGATTCTTGTTAGGCAAGGGAATCAAAGGTTATCGGGGGTAAATGGGAATGTGGAATTCAAAACTCAGACAGATCAGCAATGGTCTTATTAAATGATGGAGCAGGCTCGACGGGCCGATGGGCCTACCTCTGCTCCTAATTTGCATGTTCGTTTGTATGTTCGTATATTAGGGACAGCAGCGTGGCTTTATAAGAAAGATTATGTCTGAGGCATTGATATATAGTCCCCACGTTTTTGGAAACAGGTCCAAAGATACCGTGTAAGGAATGAGTGGTAGACAGTATGTGCTCAGACTTCCAAAGAACACCCGATGAAATACCACACAAGAGATTTCTATTAAAGCCTTTGATGTTAAGGGGTGAAACACTAAATTAGATTAAGTCGGCTGACAGGATATAGGTATAAATAAGTTTGGAATAGATTTGGATCTGTTTATCATGCCCAGCCCCAGACAAAAAGCACTAATTCTCTTCTTTCTGATGGGGGAAGTTCACATCATGTAACCACAGAGGGTCTAATTTACAAGATCAGACGGCAGTACTCACTTTGATTACCACCTCCTGACTTCCCGACATAAACCTGCTGCCCATATTCAGAGTGCAGTGGGTCATCCGTCAGCACAGAACTGAGATTTCCATACTTAAAGGTGACACTGAGCAGTTTCCACGTTGTCAACACGAACTGCAAATAGAGATGGATGTCTATTCAAAGTTACTCCTGTTATGCTTATTTCATATTCATTTGCACTTCCGTCAATCTGTCACTTTAACCTTGGACTATCCATCTGTCTGGGTAACTATCGATCTGCTGGTTGATCTATCTATTTGTGTACGGATCATGAGGTTTGATGGTGCATTAGGTAGCGTCCAATAAGCTTCGAGTTCCACTCCAGGACATGTTGGCCACGGAAGATGTATTCGTGATGTGTCAAAACAGGTTGATTATCACCCTGTAAGTCCTTCCTTACACCTGATGGCAGGTGGTAAATGCAGGCATTATTTGTTTATATATGGATACTTCACTGTACCTCCTTTTTCATGTAAATGTGTTAAGCCACCTTATTACCTACGTCTGTAGCTTATTTTTTAATCAACAGCAACGCTTGATTTAAAAAAGAAACGCCATTGCGTTGGCGTAGTGAACCGAACTTTATTCAGGCAAAATGCTAATCGTTGTCTTTCTTATCGACACATAGTCATGGACACAATTCTACATTGAGATATGGTGACAGGACGTCCATTTGAAGCTACAGTAGTTCCTTGAATCTTGAAACCTTTACTCTCTCGTCGTTCTCTCTCTCTCTCTCTCTCTCTCTGTCTCCTACTCAGTTCTTCAAACCCATCAAGAACCCAACCGATTCGTTGGAATGTCCGTGCCCTTTGCTAACATGTTACCAGACAGTAGGGGGCTTTGCAATTGTCAGTTCAATCCTGATTGAATCGAGACATGGCCGGGCAGCCAGAGGATGATTTCTGGACCCAACAATCGCAACCACTAATTAGCAAAATCCTGATAAAGACCTATCAATGTAAAATATCAGAGCAAAGTGTTAAATTGTAAGGAAAGCCTAATACATTTTCCCGAGCCACTTTTCTCCCAGCAGCTGAAGTCCTTGATAATATACAAAAGCTGTTATCACCCTTGCCTCGGGCTGGCAGAAAAATAGACCTGTCTGTCGATAAATAGAAAGATAACACGCGCATGAACATAGAAGATACGGGTTGCAAAATGGGTTCTGGATGAATAAGCTGCACACAAGATGGAACTGTTTTTGTTGTACGGTGTTTCTTTGGTTAAAACATTTGGCCTAACTAAGGTTACTTAAGGTCTCAACGTATCCCATGCATTCTGTTCAAACATTACTGTGGAAAGGTACAAAGAGTGACTTTAAACTAAAGCCAAAAGCCGATCAATATGGGAGTGCACTGGGGGTGTGTTTCCAAAGCATTATGCGATACAACAGCACGATCTCCAGTTAAAGTTCTGGGACCTGAAAATGCCCAGCATGGGATTTAGAAAGGCAGAGAAGAAAGTGACAACCCACACGTAAAATGGAAATTTGCACCGGTAAAATGCTGTGACTGGATATGATGGATCTAGCAGATCCTGAGCCCCATAGTATAGTTCAGGGACGTGATAACGGGCACAGCAGAAAAGGAGAAGAGCCAACATTCCAGCATCTATCTTCAAATTTTTCTTTTCATCAAAACCATGGGTTGCTTCCCAGTTCCCACTCCTGTTAGTTTCTGTGATGTTAGTACATAGAAGATGAACAGAATCAGGGCTGGAATGGCGAACAACATAATTTCAGAAATCAGCATGAAGATTCCCCGTGGCCTCCACACCGTGGACATTTCCTTGCATGAAACTCTATTATATAATATTCTTATCATTCTAAAAAGAATAATTAAACTCAGAGCTAAGACTTCCAGCCAAGTTTCAACAGACAGTACAACATAGTGTCGATGCTTTCTCCAGGCCTGAGACCTGGTGGGGTATGCAACTGCTATGTATTGGTCAACAACAATGCAGGCCAAGAAAGGTGCATTGGCATAAAAGTTGACTGTATACAAGAGAAGGATAAAATTATTATATAACTGTATTGCAATATCATCTAGGGTAATAGCAATAATATCAAGTGTGGACGCAACAATAACCAACAAGTTGGTGATGGTTAAGTCCAGCACAAGCAATTCAGATGCTGACGAGAGTTTCTTTAATCTAATGATATGCCACTATGCAATTGCGTTCCCATTAATACCCGAAACAAATAATAAGCTAAAGAGGCAGAGGAAGGCGGTCGTTTTAACCTAATCCAAAGCATGGAATGTGCTGTTAGTTGAGGGCACAAGACTTGTATTTCCACTCTGATTGGATGGGTTAATCTCAGGCCAGGGTGTGAGGACTGTTATGTTCCAGCTCACAAATTTATCAATTTGATGTAACGTAGAAAATGGAGAGCAGTGGAGAAAATAATAAAGGTATATCGTACAATAGCAGTTGAGACTATGCGGTCAGATTATTGGCTGTTAAGTTCCCACTTTTATCTCCATAACATCAATGCTATTTCATTAATACAGTCTGGCTAATGTACTTCTCGGAAAACTATGGATACCAACTGATATGAGAGATCCCTGTGGGGACTGCATGCAGGAATCAGAATCCTGTAAATTGACAGATGGGAATAAAGTTATTGAAGTACTCAAAATAATGTCATCCTATATGCTGGAAAGCGAGCTATCTAGACACTGACTAATGTTTCTTACTCTCCCTCAGAAAATGCCTGTCCGCTGATTGGTTAATCTAATGACTCTCCCTGTGCACGGACAGTTATTTCCCCACCTCTCTGTTCGAGCGAGATATTTGCAAACTGCCTCTACCACAATGACCCTCAATCTCTTTCCCTCGGGAAGATATTTGAATGCTGTCTGAGATTTCCTAGCCTTTACCTTTTATCTAGATGAAAACTGATTAACGACTCCGACTCCCAACCGCTCATGGAAATATCTGCACGCTGGCTCATGTCTTCCAGTCCCTCAGCTCAGAAGGATATTAGCACACTGATTTGTATCTTTCCATGCCTCCATCTCAATGAAATATCTGTGCACTAACCTATTCTTCTGAGTCTGCCTCCTCTGGGGAGGTATCTGCACGCTGACTGACATTGCTTAAGTTTTTCTCTCACAGGAAGATAAATGTCCACTGACTGGTATCACCCTTTGCGCTTTGAGTCAGCAAAATATCTAAACATTGCATGGTGCCCCTAAGCCCCTCTCTCTGGGTTATATCTGCACACTGACTGCTTGCTCTCAGTCCCTTCTCGAAGGCGGAGGTGGGAGGAGGGGGAGGGGTGACGGTGGGGAGTGGGTGTGTGTGAGGGGGAAGGAGCGGAGAAGGTGGTGTAGCGGTATTGCTACTGGGCTAGTAATTCAGGGACCCAGAGTAATTCTCTGCACACTCGGGCTCGAAACAATGTGGGTGACCCTGTAATGGCCTAGCAAGTCACTCAGTTGTATCAAGCCGCTAGAAAGCATGTAAGAAGTGAAACCAGACGAGCAACCCTGCGTCAACCAAGGCACCGGAAACAACAACAGGAAACTCAACCCTGTCGACGCTGCAAAATCCTTCTTACTGACATCTGGAGGCCTTGTGCTAAAATTGGGAGAGCTGTCTCACAGACTTGACAAGCAACAGCCTGAAATGGTCATCCTCAGGGAATCATACATGACTGATAGTGCCCCAGGCACCACCGTCACCATCCCTGGGTATGTCCTGCCCCACCAGCAGGGAGAGATCCTGCAGAAGTGGCGGCACCGTGGGGTGTACAATCGGAAGGGAGTTACTCTGGGAGCCCTCAACATTGACTCCGGGCCACATGAAGTCTGATTACATTTGGTCAAACATGGGCATCTACCCCTGATAACCTTTGATTCCCTTGCCTAACAAGAATCTACCTAGTTGATCGGATGTCAGTACACACTGAGATTTCCATATCCTCAATGCGACATTCAACATTTTCCATATTGTCAACATGAAATGCAAACAACCATTGAACGACCATGGCAACGCATTCATCAATATTTAAAGTAATTCATTCACTGCTGAGGGTTTTTCTTACCTCTATTATTTGCCATCTCCAAAGTAAATAACTCTCTCCCTCTTGTGTCGTAGGATTATGTCTGTTCCCTTATGCAGCAAAATCAATCTCAGCTCCGTTATGTCTCTATCTTTGTAACTAGTGATTAGACCCCTGTTTTAGATTGATGCAGGACTAAGAAGAGAAAACCGAGCGGAAAATTTGCCTAACACCCCAGCTCTCTTTTGCTACATGTAATTGTGCCGGACATTTCTTTAAAAAAGGAAGGCGCCGCTGGTTTCTGTAATGAATTATTCATTTATTTACTCAAATGCTGAACTTTGTATACCGATTGTCAAGGAAATAATTATAAACACAGGTGAGGAAACATACCATTCGAAATTGTACAACATTTCCTTGAGAACAGAACTCTTCCTTGGTCTCCTCCTATCCTGCCTTCTGATAATAAGTAACTTTATTAATTAAACACTCTAGCCCGTATTTGGTAAACACCCGTATTACCTCTCCTAACATGACGCCAGATTGGAGGAACCATTGCAGTTGTTATTTCGTTCTGAAGCTTCAAACCATTCAAGGTTGAATGCACCGTTTGTGTCTAGATGGAACCTTGTTGCACATCCCTCATGGGAACAGAGGAACGAGCAGAAATAGGCATTTCGGCACAAGGATTCTGCTCCGTCTTTCGATAAAATCATGGCAGATCTCGTTATGGTCTCAACTCAGCAATCCATTCTGGAAATTATATTTGTCTCTCAAAACAAATATCCAATTTAGCCTTGAATAAAGTCAAAGACCCAGACACCACCGTTTTCTGAGAAAGAGAATTTCACAGGTGAGCGACCATCTCTTCATCTCTCTCTTGAACAGGTGGCTGCTTGTTTTGAAACAATGTGCCCCTCCCTTCAGTTCTAGTCCTCATAATCTGGTAAGGGATTAGAAAGTAGTTTGTTTCATATTGAATCCTGCTCTGAACTCTAAGATCCAGCGTCCTTTTTCCAACATTTTTGCGTCCAGTTCATCACTAATTTAATGTCAGATTGTTTTACTTCAATGAAACGAATTCTCCACTCTGAATCAGGAGGTTATATCCTCACTCAAGATTGAAGCCATCATCTAGGCCGCATTCACTGCTCGCGCTGTAAGAGCACTGCCCAGTCAGTGGTGCTGCCTGGACGATCGATTAAACATACTTCCACAATTCGTGCCAACTCCAGCCAATTCAATTTTCCCTCCTAACATACCTAATGGAAAGTACCTGTGTGAAAGTGTCAGATTGCACTTACACCCTCTCACCTCTGCAGAGCCCCATCACTTTGCTTTTGTGTCTCGGCTGCAGGGGATTTCCGGTGTTGGATTCAACTCAACTTCTCTTCTTCGCACAATGTCCCAAATCTTGCTATTTCCGTTTAATAAGGATATCAGCTCATATTGAAAGGTAGATGGAATGGTGATTTTGAAGTGGGCCTGAGATGCATCCACACTGCAGCGGTTCAAGACGGCAGCTCACCACCACCTTCTCAAGGGCAACTAGGGATGGGCAATAGATGCTGGCCCAGCCAGCGAAGCCCACATCCCGTGAATGAATAAAAACACTCCACTGGTCTAACTCTCCCTGAGCATTCCAGCCCCATTGCAGCTGTAGGGAATTTCCAATTACAGAAACATCCTGACCTCTCTGCTTCCCAAATTAGTCCAACTGTTGCTCGTTAGCTGCAAATACGAACTTGAAAACAAAGCCTGATGCTGAAGTGATCACAGATTGCATGTCCCTAAGCTGGGATTGGATTGTTTCTGCGTGCCCTGTCTCGAAGTTCCCGGCCCTCAGACCCCACCCCAGATGATATCCACGATCGGTCATGGTTCCTTATGTGAAACGCCCGTGGAGGTGATGAATAACTCCCTAAAGCAAGCCACTCGCAGCAGTAAAAAACACCCCAATTTGTTTTTTTATATTCTATTCATGGTCCATTCAGTGAAGCTCTCATGATGCTGGAAAGCCTCCTGGGAGTCCCGGCTGATAGGTTCTGCTGCATTTTGTCCTCAGTCCAAACTTTCCCCGTTGCCCTACATTACATAACACCGCAGCTACCGCTTATCCTGAATGCATTACTTTAAAACCTTCGTAAATTACTTTTACTCTGACGCTCCACCCTTCGCTGTTGAATTTTCATCAATTTTCCTGTTGAGCATCAAATTGAAAGTTGAAAGAGCCACATCTAAAACGGCAGCAACGACATGCATTTATATAGGTCCTTTAATGGAATTATACAACCCACAGTCCTTCGCAGGGCCATTTTCAAAGAAAATTACAAAGCAAAACACTTAGGGAGATGGTAGGTCAGAGCAGCAAAAACTTGCTCAAATGAATAGGTTTTAAGAAGTGTCTCAAAGGAGAATAGTTATTGATCAGCTGTGATTTGATACAAATGGCAGCACTCGACTAAATATGGATCGAGCACCTGGTTGGGATGTCAATGCCGCGAATCCAAACCTCTTATAGAGCTGAGATCTGGAGAGATTATTGTAGTGAAAGGGCTTGATCAGCCTCCTGCGTTTGCTACCGTTCTCTACACTTAGCCATCGTGTTTGTCATGTTATTTATGAAACTACATTTGAAAACCTTATGTCTCCTTCAGCAGACCCAGGATCATTGGCCTTGGGGGAGTTGCAGAGTCCATTTACCATATTGCTAGTGTTCCGTGATTATAGATAATGAAAGAGATAAAGTTGCAGTTGAAGGGACAAATAACCATATTGAATAATTGGTAGATGCAGTGATAGACACAGTGATTGAGACAGGTGAACGGACACATGGAGGCACAAGTCGAAAGTTCAATCATGAGGCCAATTGGGACGTGAAAAGGGCAGAGATAAATATAGATGCAAATATATATATTTCACATGGAGATAGAGTGAGATTGGGACGTTTAGGGAGAGATGCGTTGGCATCCTGCCATTCACAAGAGATGATGATGATGATGAGCACGCAGTGCACAATACATTTAGGTGGGGTCTATTGTCCCAACGCCCCCCCCCCCACCCCCTTAAACCAGCTAATATTTCACCTCTCTTCTATTTTTACTTAGTTCTGTTGAAGGGTCGTTCGGACTCGAAACGTTAACTGTGTTCCTCTCCGCAGCTGCTGCCAGGCCTGCTGAGTTTTCCAGCTATTTTTGTTTTTGTGTAGGTGGGGTCTATTACCTGAGTGTACCTTTGCTTAGGGATGCGAGGGCCAACTCTTAAGAGGCAGGTTCAGCCACAATTGCAGCACATGAAGTGACGTTGCAGTTTGTTGTTCTTAACATGAGCGCCTGTTGCCAGGCTGCAGTAGCCATTGGTCACGGGGGTAGTGCACGTCAGCCCATAAAAGGTGTCGCCCTTTGCCCCATTTGCCAGCTACTGACGTCCTGTGCCAACTGTGGGTGTTCAGGCCCTTCACATCACGCCTGCACGCCCCCTTGAAGCGGGGCCTTGGCGCCCAGGTGGTCACCTGGCTCGTGATAAGTCACCATACAGAAGATATCAATTTTGTGGATATGCCCGATCCACCGAAGCTGCCACTGTTTGATTGGTGCCAGCACAATTGGGAGCTCTGCCTTTGAGAGAACTGTCGAATCCGTGATTCTGTGCCGGTGGACTCTGCCCAGAATGCACCACAGGCAGCGAAGATGGAGATTATTGAGCTTCTTTGACTGGTAGCCATAAGTCACCAATATATTACCGCTATGAAACAAGATGCTGAGAGCAGGGGCCTTATAAACAATCAGCCTGACCTAAAGTGGCAGGTTTGAGTTATACCATGCACGTTTCGTGGGTTGGGCAAAGGTAGTGGTTACAATCCCATGCGTACATGGGGCTTTGCATCAAGGGATTGATACTGTGGACCTTAGATAGCAGAAGTTGCTAATCACTTCGAATGGGTTACTCTTTGCTGTGATCAGTCACGGAGATACCCGTTGAAACCTTGTCCCATGACCATAGCTTACTTGACACTGATACTCAGGGCAAACCAGTGACAGACATGGGAGAGACAACCCATGAGCATCGTCAGTGCAGAGGGATCTCCTGATCGGGACATGGTGTGCTTTTGTATTTGCTTTCAATCCTGAAAGATTGTGAAGCTTGCTGTTTGACCTAGTCTGCAGGTAGACTGCTCCCACAATGAGAGACAGACATAGATAAAAAGAAAGGTAGAAACACATAGAGATATAGTGGTATAGAGTGACATGCCGGAAGATAATGAAATATATATAGAGAGATAGATAGATATTTGGAGAGACAGAGGTACATAGACAATAATGGAACGATTATGAGATACGTTGATAGATGGACACTTAATGATGCTTAGATAGAAAGATGGCAATGCATGATAGTTAGATGGAAATACACAGTGAAAGATACTGAGAGTGATAGGCAGATAGAAAGATATATACATAGACAGAGGAGTAAATAAATGGACAGATGACAAGTACATGAGTAAACAACATTTACAAAACCCACAAAATACCTCGAGATAGACAAACGTTTAAGTTCACGAAGAATTGAAAGATATTAGAGAGGTTCAGAAACGTCTTTTGGAAATTGTTGCAAGTTTGAGGAACTTTATTTACGTGGATAGATTGCAGAATTTGGCACGAACCTCCTTGAAGTAGGGAAGATTGAAAGGCAATTTGATTGAGGTCTTCAAAGTCAGGGTGGGTCTTCACAGACTAGACAGGGAAAATCGTTCCCACTGGAGGAAGGATCGAGGACCAGAGCGTACACGATTAAGGCAATTGGGAGAGGAAACAATCCAACGAGGAGAAAACCCTCTTCACAGTGTGGGTGATTTGGATCTGGAATTAACTGCCTGAGAATGTGATGCAGGCAGGATCAATTAATGCTTTCAAAAAGGAATTAGATTATTATCCGAAAAGACAAAATATTGCAGCACTATGGGGAAAAGGGTGGCACTAGGTGATAGGAAGGGCCGACTGGCCTCCTTTTGTGTAGTAAGAATTATGTGGTTCTGTGATTAACATATAAAGCAGTCACAGAATTCGGCATTCACAGCATCTGCAATAGCAGGGTATGCCCAGTAGATGGCAGGGAAACCGTGATTGTTGACATTACCTGAAGTGCGCAGTATCTGCACTGTACCGTGTCTCTATTCAGACTGAAGAAGGTCCGGTGTCTATTTGTATTGCGCCAATTCATCTCCCCGATCCTAAGACAACAGGCTGTGTCTCGGTTGTTTCTGTAAAAGGCTCAATCTCAGTTGTTAATATACTGGACCAAGGCCATATTGCACCAGGCATTCTCTCAGTTATGACTGTATTGAAGGTTATCATTGAGAGAAATGAAGGAGAATTGTTAAAAAATGGTTTTGGATAAATTTGATAATTATTCTTAGCTAATTATTCTTAGCTAATATGGCAATAGTCATGTTTCAATTGTTACTGCACTAGCATTTGTCTTTGCTTATACTAAACCAGAACATTTTCCTGTTTGCACTTCATGAGGCTCTGTCTCAGTTATTAATACGGGAATCCCTGCCGAGTTCATACTAAACTAGAAGATGTCTCAGCTAATGCTGCATCAGTCTATGTTTCTGTTTCTATCACACGATACCCTGTGTCTGTTATTGTTGTGCTATAACATGTCTCTCTCATTGCTGTACATGTCCACATCTCTGTTTACTTTTCTTGGTAATTACTGCACTAGGCTCTGTCTCAGTTTATATCACACCGTTTCCTAAATCAGTTAAAGTTGCAATGGGCCCTGTATTTCTTAATATAACACTAGTCACTGTTTCTGTTATTACTGCACTAGCCCATATCTCCGCTTATATTATACTAGACCTAGTCTCTGTTATTACGGTATTATTCTATGCCCCTGTGAGATGGACAGATAATATTATAAGTAAAGATGCTGTGCTCGTAATTGGCCTGTGGATTTGGCCTAAAACGGGCGGTATCGGAGTGGCCGTCCGTTCTGCGCTGCACCTGATATTCAGTTTCAGTTCATCAATGGGATTACATTTCAGATATTGCCTGTTCTGTGTGTTTGTATAGAAACAAATCATTTTTCATGCTTCCACTGTCATTCTACAAATATATAAGGTTTATCTTCACCAGAATGTTTCTGTATTTTATTTTCTCTTCTTCAAACTGTAACTGCAGATCTTTTAATACCGAAAGTTTTTATTGATATCATTTTCTGTTATGCATTCTTGTTTAGAAATTCGTGTCATATTGGCCATTCCGTTGCTGAGGCGGGCATGTCTGTCAGAAAAATCGTTTAATCTCCCTTTTCTTTCTTTCTGAGAGAGCGGCTAATTCACTGAACCACTTTGTTCTCTCTCTCTCTCTCTCTGTCTCTCTCACTCTCTCTCTTTCTCTCTCTCGCTCTCTCTCTCTCAATGCTTTCTTCCTCTTCTGCTTTCTTTCTCTCTATGAGACATTCTCCTTTTAATTTTAAATCTCTTATTTTCTAATAAATCTCTCTATAAAAACCATTTTTTTCAATTCTCCTTCATTTCTCTCATTGATAACCTTCAGCCCATCCCGCCTTCAGTGAATGTGTTAAAACACAAACAGATCATGTATTTTAATTGTAGATTGTTTAATACTGTAATAATTTGTTCACAACCATTCTGTTGTGTGCTCTAGATCTTGACCTTGCCCAACAGGTATGGGGTACTTGCTCCCTGTGTGGATGAGGAAGAGGGCTGTAGGGAGGATAAGCCAGCTGACCATGGCACCGTGGTACAGGAGGTCATTCAAGAGGGGGGAGCAAAAAGACAAGTGGTAGTTGTAGGAGATTCTATAATTAGGGGAATTGATAGCATCCTATGTAAGCAGGATCGGGAGTCCAGTATGGTATGTTGCCTACCCAGTGCCAGGGTGAGGAACATCTCTGACTGGCTTGAAAGGATATTGGAGAGGGAGGGAGAAGATCCATTCGTTGTTCTCTACGTCGGGACAAATAACATAGGTAAGGCTAGGAAAGATCCTTGTTTGGGGATGATCAGGAACTAGCAACTAAATTAAAGAACAGGTCCTCAAGGGTTATAATCTCTGGATAACTACCCGAGCCACGTGCAAATTGGCGCAGCGATACGAGAATAAGGGAAGTAAATACGTGGCTAAAGGAGTGGTGCGGGAAAGGAAGGGCTCTCTTTCGTGGGGCACTGGCATCAGTAGTGGGACAGCAGGGATCTGTACCGTTCAGACTGTGTCTACCTGAACCGATCTAGGGCCAATGTTCCAGCAAAAAGGGTAAATTAGGTGGTCAACAGGGGGAAGGGAAGGTTAAAACTCCAAGAAGAATGACTAATTGGAAACAAAGCAGCAGGTTTGCGTGTGGGGAATGGATTCAACTTCATGGAAAAATATCAAAAAGCTGAAAAGAAAGGAGAGCCCAGGAGAGGGTATTAAAGTCTCCAGAACACAAAATAGGACAGAATCTTTGGAAAGGGCTAGGACTCTAACTTCAAGCACATCAGATAAAGGGATGACAATGAGAAATGGGACGGGAAATACTGGACTGAAGGTGTTGTATCTGAATGCACGCAGTTTACGAAATAAGGTAAATGAGCTTGTGGCGCAGATTGAAATTGGCAGGTATGATGTGGTGGGCATCAAGGAGACATGGCTGAAAGGGGATCAGGACCATGAGCTAAATATCCAAGGATGCACAACCTATCGAAACGAGAGGCAGGTTGGCAGAGGGGGTGAGGTTGTTTTGTTAGTAAGAAATGAAATTAAATCGATAGCAAGAAATGACGTAGGGTCAGATGATGTAGAATCTGTGTGGGTAGAGTTGAGGAACCGCAAAGGTAAAAAATACATAATGGGAGTTATGTACAGGCCTCCCAACAGTAGTCAGGCTGTGGGGCACAAAATACACCAGGAGATAGAAAAAGCGTGTAAGAAAGGCAAAGTTACAGTGATCATGGGGGATTTCAACATGAAGGCAGACTGGGAAAATTAGGTTGGTAGTGGATCCCAAGAAACGGAATTTGTGGAATGTCTACGAGATGGCTTTTTGGAGCAGCTTGTGGTGGAGCCCACTAGGGAACAGGCAATTCTAGATTTAGTGATGTGTAATTAGGGAGATTTGATAAAGGGAGCTTAAGGTAAAGGAACCCTTAGGAGGAAGTGACCATATTGTGATGGAATTTACCCTGCAATTTGAAAGGAAAAAGCTGGAATCAGATGCAATGGTATTACAGTTGAATAAAGGCAACTACAGAGGCATGAGGGAGGAGCTGGCCAGAATTGACTGGGAGATGAGCCTAGCAGGAAAGACAGTGGAACAGCAACGGCAGGATTTTCGGGGAGTAATTTGGGAGACAGCAAAAATTCATTCCGAGGAAGAAGACGCATACTAAAGGAAGGACGGGGCAACCATGGATGACAGGGGAAGTCAGGGACAGCATAAAATCTAAAGAGAAAGCACACAATTCGGCGAAGAGCAGTGGGAAACCAGGGGATTGGAAGCCTAAAAAGACCAACAGAGGCAACAAAAAAAAAAATAAGGAGGGAGAAGATTAAATATGAGGGCAAACTGGCCAGTAATATAAAAGAAGATTGCAAGAGTCTTTTTTAGATATATAAAGGGTAAGAGAGAGGCATACGTGGACATTGGGCCGCTGGAAGATGACGCTGGAGAAGTAGTAGTGGGGAACAAAGAAATGGTGTAGGAACTGAGTAGGTACTTTGCATCAGTCTTCACGGTGGAAGACACGAGTAACATCCCCAAAGTTCAGGAAAGTCGGGGGGCAGAGGTGACTATGGTGGCCATTACCAAGGAGAAGGTGCTAGGAAAACTGAAAGGTCTGAAGGTGGCTAAATCACGTGGACCAGATGGATTACACCCCAGAGTTCTGAAGGACGTAGCTGAATAGTTAGTGGAGACGTTAGTGGTGATCTTTCAGGGATCATTCGAGTGAGGGAGGGCCCAATAGGACTGGGAAATCGCTAATGTAACCTACCTGTTTAAGAAGGGAGTGAGGCAAAAGACGGGAAATTACAGGCTGATTAGCCTGACCTCTGTCGTTGGTAAGATTTTAGAGTCCATTATTAAGGATGAGATTTCAGAATACTTGGAAGTGCATGGTAAAATAGGGAAAAGTCAACATGGTTTCATCAAGGGGAAGTCATGTCTGACAAATCTGTTAGAATTCTTTGAGGAGGTAACGAGTAGGTTAGACAAAGGAGAGCCAATGGATGTTATCTACTTGGACTGCCAGAGGACCTTTGACAAGGTGTCGCACTGGAGACTGCTCAGTAAGATAAGAACCCATGGCGTTAGAGGCAAGGTACTAGCATGGAGAGAAGTCTGGCTGTCTGGCAGGAGGCAGAGATTGGTGACAAGGGGGTCCTTCACAGGATGACAGCTGATGACTAGTGGAGTTCCGCAGGAGTCAGTGTTGGGACCACAACTTTTCACTTTATAGATTAATGATCAAGATGAAGGAACTGACGGCATTCTGGCTAAGTTTGCAGATGATACAAAGATAGTTGGCTGGACAGGTAGTATTGAGGAGGCGGGGAGGCTGCAGAAGGATTTGGACAGGTTACGTGAATAGGCAAAGAAGTGGTGGAGGGAATACAACGTGGGGACGTGTGAGGACATGCACTTTGGTAGGAAGAACAGAAGGATAGACTATTTTCTAAATGGGGAGATAATTCAGAAATCTGGAGTGCAATGTGACTGGGAGTCCTAGTCCAGGATTCTCTTAAGCTTAACTTGCAGGTTGAGTCGGTAGTTA